>NC_022020.1:64959936-64966092 GCF_000317375.1 Microtus ochrogaster
GAGAGAGAGAGAGAGAGAGAGAGAGAGAGAGAGAGAGAGAATGAGAGAGAGAGAGAGCATGTATATACTCCCAGAGACCCAGATTTATGCATATCGTACACACACACACACCCTCAACATACTCTGAGAAACAAAGCTAAAGAACAACTTAGACTTTTCAAACAGACTATAGAACGCTTTGGTATAAAAGAGGCAAAGAAGCCACTCTCGAAAGCTACAGAATTCTCCAACTGTGACGCTTTGGTTTTAATTTTAGTTTTTGAGTTTTTTTTTTTAATGCTTTTCCATGTTTGATTCCCATGTTTTACACGTCCTACTGAATGTGTGCACTCTGTTCATGACACAATGCAGGGTGTGTCTCGTGATGCGTCAGAAACTCTGTGGTTTGGGGAACTCCAGAGAGCGCCAGCGGTCTGTGTGGAGGAGGATTTGCCCAGCTGCCTCTGCTAATCTCTTCTTTGATGTTCCCTCTCTTCATTTGAGCCTTCATGCTCCAGGTGCCTCTGCTTTGTTCCCTGTTTTGCGGAAGCATCAGTGACAGCAGCCTAGCCCAGTGGCTTGTTTTATATGCTGCCCTCTCTTCCTGAGGCCCTCACATCTAAACAAGGTCTGAGGACCTCACTCGGTAACCTATTGGGGTTGGGGACTCTCACACATGGTGTTATGGAACACTGTCAAGCCCTGAAGAGCCCAAGTGAGTTAAGTTTCCATCACAAACATCTGACAGGAGCTCTGTATAAGCAGAAGGGCTTGTTTTTAATGATGGGTTCAGAACTGTCAGCCTAGAGTCACTTGGCTCCATTGGTTCTGGGTCACAGCCTGGTGAGACTGTGCCTAGCAGGGAGTAGACACTGGAGTAAAGACGTTTATCTCATGATGGACAGGAGACAGAGAAGCCAGGGGAGGAAGGGGGCAGTGAGAAGGCCAAAGCCCCTACCGACATCCTCCTCTAGTTAGGATCCATCTCCTACAGCTCCCATTCAATTTTACATCCATGTATGGATGCATAATCCATATATAGATCCAGTCTTTGTGTAGGTCCCAGTTCCAGAGCTGCACTATGCTAGGGACAAGCCTTCCCACACATGGACCTTGGGGGGAGCATTTCTGATCGAACCACCACAGCACTATAGGTAAATGTGGAGGCTTTCAAATTAGCCAAGATAACCGAAATTAACTTCTCTTAAATGGTATTTAATAATTAAGTGTATCACATAGTTTTTCTCCTTTAGTTTATTTCAGTCAAGTCTTGCTGTGGTCACCCACTGTGGGCTACGCAGTAAGCCACACCCTAAGAAGTGCTCATGGCATACTGAAGGCACTAGGCATCTCAGAACTCATGAGAGACAACGGGGGAGATTTGCTGTGGACACGCTGTAACCTGGTCACTAAAACTCACACTGGGACATTGCAGCCTGTGCTTCCCAGACACCAAGGAACAAATGACTTGCACACTAGGTAGAGCTGTAGCTGCAGACTCCCTGTGGATGGGGAAAGCAGGACCATGTGCCGGGGAGACTGAACACCTCCCCGAACTGCAAACCTTTGAGCACGTTCTTCTATTTTGCCTCAATGTCTCAGACGCTCTTGTTTCATCTTTTACAACTACATCACACTTCAATCATTTTTATCATAACCTTATAACATTTGGTTTGGCGACTTTAGCAAAGACGATGACTCACTGGTAAAGGACAGCGCTGTTTGTCTTGGGATGCACTTTATTTATGAAACTGTTCTCTTCCCACCATAACCTTGCAGTCTCCATCTAGAAGGAAGACAAACACAGGCTGGGAAATCTGAGTTCTCGTATTATTCCCTGGCCCATTCAAAATGGTGGAGGACAGCGACATTCAGTTCTCAGCATCTCGGCATTCCTCTGCTACTTTTTAATGTTTCATATCTCGGGCATTTGAGCTCATAAAATATTTTGTTTTGAGCTTCCTCCTCTTCTGCTGTTTCCTGAGGAGGAGCAAACATATTGTCATCCCAGGTAGGCACCTTGGCAGACAGAAATGATTCCACCCAAATCAAGGTTACTTAACCAATAATTTGATTACTTACAGAAACGTGGGTTACTCAAAGACAGGTGCAACATGGAAGGCCACTTCCATCTGGGGTAATGACTCCTAAAAACTGCATCTCGGGAATTCCCTGACCGATACACAGGAGGCAGCTTGACTAGGGGACTTGCCTCTCACCAGAAAACTTTTAATGATTTTTATAACTGGAGGGAGGGGGAATTTTGTCAACTTGCAACCCTTTGAGCTTCCTGAGTCTTGCAAAGTATATGAGTTTCCAGAACTTTCTGACTGTTCTCAACTTACTGAATCTCATAGACCTCCCCCAACGCCCAGCAGGAGGGAATGTTTTATGTAAAAAAATAGTTATGTAACACTCATGTACAAAGAAGCCATTATTGGCTAAAATAAGTATAATATGAAAAAGCTGGCTTTAACTGGTAAGCTGTAATGAATATATTTAAATAACCATACTAATTGTATATTAGCTCCTTTTCTATTTAAAAATTTAAAACATCATTTGTTGAATAGAAATCAAGAAAAGTAAAACTGAATTACAGTGGGAAAAGCTGCGCACCATACTCCTCCCATCGTCTTGAAAATTATTTCATTACGCAACACCAATGGACTTATCAAGTGGAGTACTTGGTTCCCTCACTGGATGAGTCACAAAGAGTTTTAAGAGGCACCGTGTCAGATACAGACGCAAGGTGAGGTACTGCCCTCGGTTTGATGCTCCGGCCCTATTGTTATAAGGATATTTTTTCTATACTCAACCCCAAACTCTGGAATCCGTGATACACTTGATAGCTGATTTAGTTGATGGAGGAATTTTTTTTTTTTTTTTACCAAGAACAACACTAGGTGTTTCCTAAATCAACACTACTTACTATTATCCTCATCACCAACACACCGGTTTTTCCTACCACCACAGCTTCTGTCTCCATCACCTCTGACACAACCACCACCAGCACCAGGACCATCACTGCTACCAATGCTATCATTATACCCATAGTCATTGTTGTCACCAGCTCCATCACCACCACCGCTACTACAACAATCACTGTCATCATTGTTAGCACAATCAGCGACCACCATCATGCCACCATCTCTCTGTCCAACATCATCATCATCAAGTTCATCACAAGCTTCCATCATGACCACTGCCTCCATGGTTAACACCGCCACGTCCATCTCCATCACTGCTTCTGTCTGCAACACCTTAAACAGAACAGCTTTCTATCCTAGGTCAACACCTATGATACCCAGTCCCTCAACCCATTGGGAAGTAGAATGCCATTTACCCTTGGTTCATTGGCAACTCTCTTTACTGCGGTCACCAACAATTTACAGAATGCATCCTTATGTCCAGTTTCTGTTTCACTGATGCATCACTCACCTGGAGTAGATATTCCTTATTTCCAAAGCCTTCGAAATGCTCAATTGCGGTCCGTCTCCAGTGCCACCTCTCTGCTCGTCATTAAGACACTGCCATATTATACTATGAAGGGATTCTCACATTTCCATGAACACTCTGTTGCATGCTCAACTTTGGATGGCCAAAAGTAAAATCAACTCTCCATCAAATCGCAATGGCCACCTGTGGGAGAAAAGAAGGGTTAAAAAGAAAAGTCAGCGGTCTCCTTGACTCAGAGCTTCCTGAGCTTTATAGGAAGCTTCAGGAAGAAATTCACCCAGTGGGTGATTACAGTGGATAGCTGCTGGTTCTGCAGGACTGGTTAGGTAACAGACAGGAGGGCTTCGATGCAGGGATGATAACCTTTCATACAATGCTGAGTAATTTTTAAGTGTGTTTGTCTGTATGTGTGTGTGTGCATGCATGGTATGTGTCTTTTTACATGCATATGTGTGTGTGTTTGTGTGCATATGTATGTGTGTGTGTGTGCATGCATGGTATGTGTCTCTGTATGTGCATATGTGTGTGTGTTTGTGTGCATATGTATGTGTGGTGCACACACGATGTGTGTCACATTATTGTGTGGAGGACAGAGAACAACTCTTGGGAATTGTTTCCCTCCTCCCACCTTGTTTATGAGGCAGGGTCTCTCTTGTTCCTGACACACTGCATGCTCTAATAGAGCTAGCATCTGAGAGATTCTCATCTCTCCACCTCCTTTTTACCATAGGGGTGCTGGGATTGCAGATGTAAAATATCCTACTGAATCAGTTGTTTTCCATGAGTTCTGGGGATTGAATTGGTTGGACTTGCTAAGTATGCCATTTTACCCCTGAGTTATCTGACTGGCCCCTGTTGAGGAAGATTTTTAAGTGATGGCATGTTTTATCTGATGAATGGCTGACGTCTGACTTCCATGTGGGGGAGGCAGCCACAGCTGGAAGTGACCAAGCTACAGTATGGAAAACAAACCACCCTGTGGTGTTCATCTGTCTTCCATTCATTTTCTTCTATGGACATAGCAAAACAACAACAGCAACAACAACAACAACAACACACACACACACACACACACACACACACACACACACGTACACCTATGCACTTTGGACTAAAGGGTCCTGAAGGGTCATATATGCAGACAGCTCCTCTAGATACCAACGGTCACCATGCACCAAAGGCACAAAGACAGCGATGAGTTAAGATCCTGAATGCTGAGTTGTCGTAGGCATGAAAGCTGAGTCTCCTGGAGGCTCTTGATGCAATCGTGATCTTCCAGAGGCCTGAAGATATAACCTGCCCCTTGCCTCCTGGGAACCGTTGTTTTCTACCTCCCGCCACAGTGATTTCAGTCAAGTAAACAATGAAGTCATCGCTGTCAGGCGGGTTCATTCACCCAGCATTACCTTTGCTTTGTGAGGAATAAAACATGCCATGATGCTGTGTGTGGAGAAGAGATGAGACAACGTGATGTGTCTGCTCCGTGGCGGCGTGTAAGAAGCCACTATTGGGAGACATGCCTCAAGGAGGGAGACTGCACTCAAGGCAAAGGTGGACACTAACATTAGGGAAAGACAATATGGGGCGGCTGCAGATGGCATCTCCAACTTGGACTAGATAAAGACAGTTAATTGTGCTCACGGATATTTATTACCCCAAAGTGTCTAAATAAAATGTAGCTCTTAAACTATTACCCAAGTAAGCCCAATGATTTTTAACTGGCTCTTTTTACTTCGTATTGATAATCTGTAAAGAACAAACATACATAAGCACAATTTCTCAAAACAGAACCGATACCAACAGGCATAATTTCCTAATGCAGAGAACATCCTGAAATCAAATAATGAACTCAGGTTCTCAGACGACACCACCTTCCCCAGAAGGTGGTTTTTGGTGGCTTTGAGTGAGCACTCACCCTGACAAGACAAAATTTGTGGGTTTTTTTTTCCTTTTTACAAAAATTAAATGGTTTGTCAGCTAGAGAAGTCAGCATTAAAATCCCTTTATGCACTTCCATAAAAAATTAACCTTAACAAATAAACCAAGCTGAGAGGCACTTATCGTTGCTTATCTCTTTGATTACTGTATATTAATTAAGATGTGAATTACTACTTGAAATAAAAGGGTGCCTGGGATTCCCTAAAGAATTAAAAATGAATGCTTCCATGAGGAGACAATAAGGAGGGTGACTCGGGGAGCAATTGAAAAATGAATGTTTACTTTTAATGTTTTACTTTGCTATTTTCCTTAAAAGAAAATCCATATAAATTTATATTGTTTGCACTCTGCTTTCTCTGACAGTTGGAGAGCGGCTGCTCCTCAGCATTGGGGTTTGAACGGCTGCGTGGCAAGGCTCAATAATCCGTCTCAGCCCAGGTTAAGTGATGGAATTCATTTAAATGCCCCAGAAGTAATCATCCACAAAGAGTACATTATTTCTCTTTTATGAATTTTCAAACCTAATACTGATGGGTGGCATGCAATTAAGCCTGATCAATATGTAATTTAGGTGGGCTGACATGTTTTCAAATTCTCAGAATATAGATTCTTTCAATATTGCAAGACCTTAGTGAAATACTTAGCTCTTAGAAGAGAGCTGAGACAGGTTAGTACAGTACAGAAGAAAAACAAGGATAGCCAGAAGATATATGATGGAGCAATTATACTCCAAGACTTTAATTTTTGAGCAGAAACCATATTGGGAAATTGAGCGAGTGCTTC
>NC_022020.1:64966192-64968444 GCF_000317375.1 Microtus ochrogaster
TGTGTGTGTATGTGTGTGGTATATGTGTGGTGTCCCTGTTTGGTGTGTGTGTTTCTTATAGTCTCTATTCTAACCAGGATCCAAGAGAAGATATATTTTCAGGGTTTTGTGAATGAATGACCAGCTTGGCAATTTCCATGTGCAAAAATATTCATAGAGAGGTTATAGCTACTAACCAAAGGGCTGTTGCAACTGGAGAGATCATAACACATTCATTCACAAAGATTTATTGCCCAGAATCAAAGGGAGTCCAAAATAAAAAAAAATAAAAAAATGAATGCACCCTCGCAGCCCCGTGGAGGGTGGGATTACCATAATGACCCTTTGTGTTAAGCTAATAAACAAGGGAGAGTACATCAGCTCTTGACCTTAGGGGTGAAGGGTGATGCTCCCTGGTATTACTAATTAGCCCGCTGTCACCCACACGATAAGAATTACACTTGAGCTCCTATGATTTGACAGGATTCAATTTTAAATTTCATGCCTGAGGTCCTAAAGTGCTCTCTCACCCTTTACATCTGCATATTATCCCCGACCAAGCGGATACGCATAGGGCTTTATGCAGGGAGACCCTGGCTGGAATGAGGATGCTTGCCACAGTTCTGCCTGCGGAGCTCTGCTCTGTCGTGTGGACGCGGGCATTTACACAGCCTTTGCCTTCTAACCTAGTCTCGCTGAACGTGCTGCTGTGGGAAGCTGTGAGCTTTGACCTCTGACGGCATGCTTTCTGGTGACATGTTTATTCAACGCTTCCTTGTGTCATAACTTGTTGAAAGTGAGGGTCCTGCAGCCTGCTCCAAGCAGAATACAGCAGTAAAGCCCGTTCGTACTGGACGCTGGCCTTGTGAGGCCTTAACGGTCATGCAGGTAATTGTCAAAGACTGTGGGGACACCCCTTTAAGGGAAGGCAAGGTGCTGACCAATCACCTTGGGTGAACTTGACATTTTAAGATGGAATATTCTTATGTGCCCTATAGACTCATACATCGCACATCAACTTATGTGTCCTCTGGCCTTTCCAATTCTTCCTTTACTATTCGATGAAGTGTGAGTGTGGGTGTGTTTACATCGTCGGCCTCTTTAGAATTCCTTAGTCCTTCCCAGACCCAAAGCCTACTTGCAGTCTGACTTATTTAAAGAGGGGTGTCACTTTTTTCCTTCATTTAATTGAACTCTCCAGAAAGAAATTTGAGAGAATACAGCCAGAATTTCACGAGCGGTGATGTAAAGAAAGGGGTCCTGTGTAATTCATCCTCTCTACCTACAGTATGTCTTTTTCCTTTAAACTCAAGCCTGTGGTCTCGGATGTGTGATCTCGGATGTGTCATTTAGAAGGGCCCGGAGTGATGCTAAGGGAGGGCCTCTCTCTGCGCTGTTTCCTGGTCACTGGGACAGAAATGACAAAGGGGTCTGTCCATTACCGCTTCAATACAGTGCTCAATAGCAGAAGGAAATTGATGGCATGGCTGTGCCATCGCACTGGGGAAACTTATGATGCAGACAATAGCACTTTCAATAAAAGGGCTCTTGATTTTCTATGTGTCAAACTGTTTTAATATTAGGGCATTTCTAGGTCAATGAAGGGTTAATGTAGCATCATAAATCATATCTCAACAAGAGCTCTAAGCTCAGTGTGTGTAAAGAGTGGGCTGTTAAGGTCAAAGAAGCATCACAAAAAGAAAACACTGAATAAAGGAGCAAGGCAACGTGGAATTCACATTTCTCTCGCCGTCTCCAGCCAGACATCCACACAGCATACTAAGGAGAGGGAATAATGGGGGAATTAGAAATTAATGATTCTCTGCTATGCAAATGGCAATTAAAGGGCATGAATGCTGCAGGCGGGGTCCTGAAACCCAGCTCCATTTGTCTGGGTGGAGACCGAAAGCCAAGGCAAAGGTTCTCCGCTGGAGGGACCCACCTTCTGTCCACAGAGAGCATTGCCTGGTCACTCTTTTGCCACTGAAGTCCAGCAACGATAGTTTAGGCTTAATTGTTCCTTATGTATAGCTACATATGACCATTCCAAGGAGCCAGGTCATGCACCACACCCTGGATGAAAGAATGCAGCACCTGGGGCACGCCCATTCGTCACAGCTGTGCACATTCCTGTTTCCCCGCAAAGACACACTTCATCTTACTTTTAAGCCTTCCTTACCGGAAAAGCTCTGGGGAAAAACAAACAAACAAAAACTATCTTCTTTTTCTTAACATTTGTTAAGGTTTTAAGTAATGAAAAATAAGAAAGAAAG
>NC_022020.1:64968544-64970257 GCF_000317375.1 Microtus ochrogaster
AGAAAGAATGAGGGAAGGAGAAAGGAAAGAAGGAAGGAAGGAATCTTTGCATCTCTATTACATATACATGCAATTAAAAAAATATACATGCAATTAAAAAACAGAGACAGAGACAGAGAGAGAGAGAGAGAGAGAGAGAGAGAGAGAGAGAGAGAGAGAGAGAGAGAGCAAATTCAATAAGGTGAAATGAATAACAGGCTGCACAGAAAGAGCCTTTGCCTCATCTTGTTTGTGAATGTAGTGTAAAGCACCAAATACACACCACCTTTCACGGCAAATGTTTGGAGGAGGCGGCCATTCCACAGGCAGTGGAGGGCGGGGACAGTACGGAGAGCGTGTTTTGGAGACAGACTGCAGCCAGGTGTCCTGGACATGAGAGGTATGGGACATCTCCAGATAGGACAGTCCATTCAGCCTCAAATCACACAAAACTGAACTTCAAACCGGCCAGAACAAAACCCTCCAAGAGCAGCACAAACTTCAGCACAATTTGTCACTAAAAATCTGCAGCTGCCTGCAATATTCAGCGCTAGCATGTGAAACAAATGCGTTTCTGGGAGGAAAGTCGCATTGACTGAGGCAGCAAAGAGCAATTTTCTGTCGTTTAATGAAGGATGGAGTAAAGGCTTGATAAAGTACCCGCTCATTACAAGTTTGTTTTTGTGTGTGTGTCCGGATGGCCGGCAGAGAAAATGCATGTGTGTGCTGATGAAAAGGTAATCTCCCAGCTCAATCTTCCTAGACGAGTTAGATTTGCAAGGAGCAATCTTATTTTATTGTAAATTCCTTTGGACAGTACAGGACAAAGAGCTGAATGCAAGAGCAAGCAGCCTGTTGGCAGTTACTGTTAGCTAAAGAAATACAAAAGACTGTAACTGTTACTGAATTTAGGCTTTCTCTAAACTGTAATGTATAACATTAAACTGTAGCTATTCATGCAGAGTGACTCACATAAAAGTTAATTATTCTGATGTCCCCCCATGTGTAGACCTATGATATAAGCTTAATAGATACAGGCAGAACTTTTACCCCCACATAGCAATATAACACTGCATTCTATTAACCCAATATGTTAGGTTTATATTTTGTTAGTAGTTGAAAACAGTTTAATCTGAATACTGAATGGAAAAGTCAGTCTGCAAGTTTAGAAATAAGAACAAATCTGAAAACGTTTTAGGCTAGGTCAGAATTCAAAAATGGATAGGTGAAATAAAAGCATTTTATAATTTAAAGAAGCTATGTGCACCTGTTTTTAAAGATAAATTGAAATCATGGAAAAGTGTTGGGAATTAGTCATCTTAAAAAAAAAATCAACCAAAACTTTAAGGAAGCAAGACTGTGAGGAGATGGTGGTTCAAAAGTCTTAGGAGTGCGTGGATTGTAGGGTTCCCTGAGGGCTGTGTGCGAGCCTGGAGCTGGAAAGGTTATAGAGAAGATACATGGAAAATACAACGGCTTGGGAGAGAAGGGAAACGAGAAGAAAGAGAGGAAAAAGGAGAAAGAGAAGAGAGACTAGGGAAAAGAGGAGGAGAAAGGGCCCTGGGAGAAGAGATAAGAGGAAGGGGAGGGCCAAAGAGAGAGAGAGGATAAGAGAGAAATGAGAAAAGGAGAGAAAGGGAAACTGAAGAAAAGAGAGGAAAAGAAAAAGGAAAGACAAGAGGAAGAAAAGGAGGAAAGGGTGGAGGGGGAGGATGGAGGGGGGAGGATGGAGGG
>NC_022020.1:64970532-65002030 GCF_000317375.1 Microtus ochrogaster
TGGAGTGAGAGACTGAAGAACAATCTTACTGTGAACTCAAATCCCTGGCCCTACTGCATCCCAGCCTCTTCCCTCTGTAGGAAGCTCACCTGCTTCTGCTGACAGCTAAAACATTTCAGATTCTTTTTCTTTTTCACCCCATGTTCAGCGTCCCTGTGGTTCCTGTTAGTGTCCTGCAGATGATCAACGTCTCACCAGGGAGACACCAACTTCCCAGGTAAGCAGGCACAGGTCCAGCCTCTAGTCATCCCAGGAGAACCGAGTTCAAACTCATAGCTCTTTACCGCTGAGCAGCAGGGCTGCTCTGGTCCATGTATGACCCAGCGCTCACAGTGGAGCCTTCTGTCCACACAGGCAGCCTTTTCTCTCCCTGATGTCGTGCTAAAAACCAGTTAACATTCTAAAATCTGGATTTTTAATATGAATGTGTGGATTTTCAGTTTCTCTTGAGAAATGTATGGGTCTGCCAACACTGAACATCTTTGGCTCTGAAGGCTGGGTGCACACATGGTTCCTGCAGCCATGAAGGCTTGGGGCTCACACCACTCAGCACGGAAGTCGCAGAATGCAGAGTTCCATAGCAGTTTGCCGGGCAAGTGAAAGATGATTGACAGAAAAACAGACATGTATTTGTTTTCAAAGGGAGTATCCTTCTCTCATTTGGTTTTACTCTCGTTGAACACTCTGTTCCTCATAAGAGGACAGCACTACCTTAAGAAGCCAGTCTTCACTTACAGCGTCTCGCCAAGAACCAGAACTGTGCTGTTGAAGTCAGGATGCGCAAACAACGACTCCCCAACCATAAACGGTGCAACATTGTTGCCAGGATTTTATGTGTGTGTGGGGACTCTGGGGAGAGGGCACAGATAACAAAGTAGTCTAGCTTAGTGAACCAGTGAGTGTATCGAGGCTACTTACAGGAGCATGCACAGCCTGGACAACTGCATCATGGGAAAGTCCCACCTCTCTGAGTAGAGTACTGGCGTTGTGAAAGCTTGTGCAGAAATTTCCAGCAACAATCAGTCTTCTTCCTCTTGTATACTTTAGTGATGGGACCATATATGTCTGAGGGACAGGAGGTGGTGTCTGGAGCCTCAGGTAAGGCCTGCCCAATCCCCTTCCTTATATAACGCCAACTGCCCCAGCCACCATCTCCTGCCCTTTTGGCACTCACAGCTCATCCAATCTCTTGACGTCAATGGCCACATCATGCCACGTGTAAACTTTCAGAACATAAAATGTGGGCATTAGAAGTATTCTCCCATTTAATAAAGTGCACCAGTGTCCTGAGGGGCTAAAGGAATTTAAGTTTCTGGAAAAGGCTAGCAGTGGCCTTACTTGAAAGGCCATTCTGAACTCTGATGTGTCTTTTGTGGGGATGTTATTTGGGTGTGTTTATCAGGCATGTTTAAAATCCCTGAAGCCTCCTGAAGCAAGTGCAAAGGAAGTGTAAGAACCGGGAGCTTCCTATGTGTTTCCCGGGGGGGTTCCTTGTGAATGTGAAGAGGGCCGTGTGCACAAATAAGAAGTGGCGGCAGTGATGGGGATGAAGAAGACCGGGTGACGCCATATGTACCACACGCTTGGCGTCTTCTCTCAGAAGGTGGATGACACGAGCATACTGAGCACACAATCTACTTCATACAGAGGTGAAATTGTGGTAAATCAAAGTCAACCACTCTTTTAAAAAGTTTCCTCCCCCTACCCCCGTGGATAAAGAAGCTTTATGATCACACGTTAACAAAGCAGGTCGCCATCTGTTTGCCTGCCAGGGAGCTAGCAGGAAGACTCCCCTCTGGCCTCTTGTGAACCCCCTTCACGAGTTCAGTGCCCAGCGTGCATACCACAGAGTATCTGCAGTCCAGACACCAGCTCAGTGGCAGCCAGCAGAGGATTCTCTCTGAGGCCGTCCCCACTAAAGGGAGCCTCAACAGGACCGGACCTCCACCCATGTTCAAAATTGTGGGCTTGGCTAAAAATCAGGAATAAAATGGAAAATAGACAATTTGCTAAATAGTAGTATTTTTAAAAGCATCAAGCCAACTACTTAAAGCCCAGAACAATTTGGGATTTTGAAATGGAGCATTAAAATGTAATGTTTGATTTGAGGCCAAGGGTAAAAGCTTAGTTCCTATGTAATTGCAGAAGAAAGCATGCCTTCTGGGTTCACAGAGACAAGCTACAGGGCAAGGGATGGTTCTTGCCCACATGTGGGCACAAGCTGCCTTTGGCTCAGCTTGCTTCTTACTTCTAGGAAGACTAATTTTATTTACTTATTTCTTTTCTGACCTGTCACACCCCTCCCTCCTGCCACCTCGCCTTGTCTTAGACTTCTTGCTGGTCAAGTGCCATGGCCAGAGTGAGCACCGTGGGGCACCATGTGGGCTGGGCACCATGTGGGCTGGGCACCATGTGGGCTGGGCACCACGTGGGCTGGACAGCAACTGACAGGTGCCTCATACAGTGTAATTTAGTCCTGAAATTAGTTATGTCTGGAGAGCAGCTGATCTCATGGGATATGGAAGATGCACAGCCCCTTTCTCTCCTGATGTTAACTCACCAATCAGCTCTTGCCTGCACTTGTCATGTGACGTAGCAGTAGGGATTCTGCGGGAATAGTGGTCTGGGTACCGCCAAGATCTGGGCTCTTGCTCCTTTAAAAGTGAACTTATAACTCTGAACGTGATGGCTCAAGTGATTCTGAGACAGGTCAGGGAGGCTGTCACAGGCGGATCATTTTCAGACCAGCTGAAGCTGCATAGACTGAGAATTAGCCAAGCAAGCAAAGCCAATCAAGTGTTTCTACGAACAGAAGTATACAAACTCATCTGGCTTCCTCTGAAGTCCAATTTACCCAGGTTTCCTGTAATTTGGAATGCACAATGGAATTTTGATGGATGTTGTCAAAAATTTCAGAGAGCCTTAAGCAAGATAATTGTGACATTATGGGTCCTTAACTAAAAGTCTTTTATTTTCAAAGGGATGTGAACCAGACACACAATGCTTGCTTTCTCTTCTTTCCTTTCTTCCTATTTTTCTTTCTCTTTCTTTTTCCCTTTGTAAAAATTTTTAAGAGACTAAAATTATCAGTCACATTTTAGTCAGACAATGGTGGTGCACACCTTTAGTCCTAGCACTCAGAAGGCAGAGGCATGAAGATCTCAGTGAGCTTGAGGCCAACCTGGCCTACAAAGCAAGTTCCAGGACAGCCAGGACTGTTTCACAGAGAAACCCTGTCACAAAACTGAAAACTAAGAAAAAAAAAGAAAAGATTTCAGAGAAATGCCGAAGTGGTTCTTCTTTTTTTTTTTTAACTTTTTATTTATTTATTTTAGTTTTTCAAGTCAGTTTTTCTGTTTTATTTTTAATTTATTTATTTATTGAGGATTTCTGCCTCCTCCCCGCCACCGCCTCCCATTTCCCTCCTCCTCCCCCGATCCAGTCCCTCTCCCTCATCAGCTTGAAGAGCCATCAGGGTTCCCTGACCTGTGGGAAGTCCAAGGGCCGCCCACCTCCATCCAGGTTTAGTAAGTTGAGCATCCAAACTGCCCAGGCCCCCCGAAAGCCAGCACGTGCAGTAGGATCAAAACCCATTGCCATTGTTCTTGAGTTCTCAGTAGTCCTCATTGTCTGCTATGTAAGTCCGGTTTTATCCCATGCTTTTTCAGACTCAGGCAAGCTGGCCTTGGTGAATTCCCGAAAGAACATCCCCATTGTCTCAGAGTGTGGGTGTACCCCTCGCGGTCCTGAGTTCCTTGCTCGTGCTCCCCCTCCTTCTGCTCCTGATTTGGACCTTGAGATTTCTGTCCGGTACTCCAATTTGGGTCTCTGTCTCTTAACCTTCATCAGGAGATGAAAGGAGACAGAGACAGAGACCGAAGTGGTTCTTAAATGAAATAATAAAATCTGTGAAATCTGTAGTAAAATTTTTTTTGAAAAACTATTCACTTTAAGGATAAAAGTTATGTTTTTCTTCACTCCGAATCTCACAGCTTTACTTACAAGAAAACTACACCATCACTGAGTCTTCAGGTAAACATGGCTGGGTAATTGTGCCCCTCAGAAGTAGATGCACAGGCACCTGGACCCCAAGATGTCCCTTATTCACCAAGCAAATGCATTGAGTACATGTAATTCTGGCTATGTGGTGTGTGTGTGTGTGTGTGTGTGTGTGTGTGTGTGTGTGTGTGTTTTCAGTGAAGTTTTCACAGAGTCAAGGCTGGCCCAGAACTTCATGTAGCTGAGGCTGGCCTGGAGTTCCTGATCTTCCAGCTCCTG
The DNA here is from genome assembly GCF_000317375.1 of Microtus ochrogaster. Taxonomy (NCBI): domain Eukaryota; kingdom Metazoa; phylum Chordata; class Mammalia; order Rodentia; family Cricetidae; genus Microtus; species Microtus ochrogaster. The sequence continues at coordinate 64,974,811 of NC_022020.1, forward strand.
AGTGTGTGGTTACGGCATGTGCCACCATGCCTAGCTTACTTATTTGGGCAAAAGGACAAATGATCACAGTGTCACCAGACAGACTGGCTATACCGCCACCATCCTGTCCAGGATCAGGGACTCCAGGAAAGTCTGAGCCAATGTCATCCGCTCCCTGAGTCAGCTTCGTGTCTCATGTCGTCGCTCTCATCTTTCTTTATTAGAAAGCAGAAACCTAGCATAAGGAAAAATCCAAGTTAAAGCAAAGAGCCCAGGGGGAAGGGAGAAGGCAAAATGCAGCGTACTCTGGGACCTTGAGACAGTGGGTGCGACAGGAAGTGAGGGTGGGCACCATGCCCCTCCCCTTTGGAGCTTTTATTCTTGGGGATTAAAGAAAGCCAATTATTAAACAGTAGCAGGAAGGACTTACCACACAGTAAAAACATAGCTTGCCCACACTGATTGTTAATTTGACAGGATCTAGAGTCACCAGAAGACAAGCCTCTGGGCATGTCCCGGGGGAAGCTTCTAATTAGATTCACCAAGGTGGGAAGATCTACCCTCAGTGTGGTGGCCCCGTTCTGCAGGCTGGAGTCCAGGACTGAATGAGAATTGAACACCACATTCATCGCCTCTCTGCTTCCTCACTGCAGATGTGATGTGACCAGGGGGCCTGGGTCCCACTGCTATGACTTCTCCACCTTGGGGACTATGTCCTTAAACCAAGGGCCAAGGGGAGTTGCCCTTGAGTTGCTTCTGTCAAGCATCGTGTCCAGCATCGTGTAGAGTAACTAATACAGGACAATGTGGGTGCAATGGTTCCAGGGCAGCCTCACACTGCCTGTGTGCACTGGCATCTTATGCTCACAGGACAGCAGGAGAGAGCTCCTTCTTAGACATCAGGAGTGAAGCCAGACCACACCCGAGCATGTTCATACCTCTGACAAGAGAGTAATGGGCCAGGCCAACCTGCCATGGAGTGGAAAAAGTAAGGAGCAGAAATGGTCATCTTGATACTTAGCAGGCTGATTCTTGGGTTACACATTGGGGGTGTACATTGATACTGAAGAAATGATTAAGCAAGCATCACTTGAGCTTCCTGTATCAACACTATATATATATATATTGTCCTTGGGGAAGGAACAGAGGTCAAGTTCATGCAAGTATTGTCCGTATCTCAGCAGAATGTCAGCATTATGGTGTTTGGAGCAGTGAAATACCAGCTGGGTTTCCTAAATGCAAAAGGAAATACTCAACACTTCCTGCCTGTCACCAACAGCTGTCAATCACAGTGGCTTTCTGAGGTCATTCTTGTTGCTATGACTGGATTCTCAACACTGACAACCCTTGTGGGGAGGTATTGATGTCTCACAGAGAGAACTCTCCTGGGACAGGAGGAGCCACCTCCCCCATTCCCATACGCCTTTCCTCCACCCTGCCTGTCTTCCATGGTACTCTGTTTTTCTTTTAGACTTCTTCCAAAGGTTTGGTCAGAGGTGTGTTTTGCCTCTATGTGGGGATACACTGTGTTGGGGTGCATGTGCTCAAGTGAATAGGCATGTATGCAATGTCAGAGGTTGGTATCAGGTTATTCCTGAAATCACTCTCAGCCTTATTCTTTGAGGGAGGGAATCTCGCTTGAACTCAGAGCTTTCCAATTCAACTAGTCTAGCTGATCAGCTTGCCCCAGGGAGCCCCCACCTTTCCTCCTAGGTGCTGGTATTATAGCAGCCACCATGCCTACCTGGCACTTAATGGGTACTGGAGACCTGAATTCAGGTCTCTGAGACTAAGCAGCAAGCACTTGATGCTTTGAGCAATTTCCCCGGCTTTTAGCATGATATTTTCTAAAGGGCGTTGCTCACACATTCTGCTTTGTTCTTCTAATCCAGAATCAGTTCATCCATTTCAGAAACTTTAACCAGATGTCTAAACCCTTCTTTCCCAAAAATAGACCAACAAAGAACATGGCTCACATTTCAAAATGTATGCGAGGAACCCAGTCCAGGGCCACAGTGAGGTGTTTGGAAGGCTAACCCCACTGAGGTTTCCCCAGGCAGACCCTAGTCTGACCAGAATATGTTTGTAACGGGATCTCAAGTTCTGTAAAGCCAGGTTGTGGCAGGCAGCCTTGCAAGGCCATAGATGAGCCAATGAGCACATCCCTCCTTCACCCAGCTGGGGTTGCCAAGGATACGCTGTCAAGGGACAGGGTCAGGAGTCAAACTGACCAATATCGAGCAAATTGCATTGGTCTGAATGCTTCCCCCTGAGCAGACCAGAAGACAGAAACACAGAGTTGGGTCTGCAGACAGATAAATAGTGCACTTGAGTATTAAGAGAGCTGGGACTATAGTCTGAATGCATGTACATCTGTGTGTGTGTGTGTGTGTGTGTGTGCATAAAAACATGCACACAGAGGCTGGCAATAAGACATATGTGGAGAACATCACATTGTAGGGGCATGTGTCTATTTAAACACTTGTTTGGGGGTCAGTTTGTAGCACAGACCACATCACATAGCATGATGCTGACAGTACTAAATTTCTTTTGTCTTTACTTTGCATTTAGAAGTAGGACTTTTTTTTTGCTTCAACATATGAGGATTTTTTTTCATATGGTAATAAAACCAGGAGAAAATAGTATAAGGTATTTTTTTTTCTTTTTTAAAAGATTCCATAAACTGTCTCAAACAAGGGATACTGATTCCCAAGCCAACTTCATGGGTGTGTAGTCTGTAAGAACAAGGGATAGGATATATACCAACCCAGTCTATAATTCAGAAGGGATGGCCTGAAATTGCTTGGCATGCACTGACTCCAACCTGGCCTTCCCATGGCCCTTATTCTGCACAAGAAAAGCCTCCTAGTAGTACCACCATGTGTCTAGCATGCTGAGAACACAGTGGGGGCATGGCCTGGGCTTGGCAATGGCTTCCCAACACATTGATACAGTTTGAAAACATCTTTAACGCACAGACCCTGCCCAGGATAGTTCATAGCTAAGGCTAGAACAGAACAAAGGGAAAGAAGGCGGGAAATGAATGGTAACTTCCATTCAGAGTTTTCCCATGTCGGGAGGGGTTTCAAAATATCGCAAGACTAAGCAGTAACAAGCATACAGCCTCAAAGAAAATTAATACTTCCTTTTTATCATAGTGAGCTATCATTTTTGGGAATGACCTCAACACATTTATTTTTACAAGTATGCTTGTCTATCATCTATCTATCTATCTATCTATCTATCTATCTATCTATCTATCTATCTATCTATCATCTATCTATCATCTATCTATCTATCTATCTATCTATCTATCTATCTATCTATCTATCATCTATCTATCATCTATCTATCTATCTATCATCTATCTATCATCTATCTATCTATCTCTATCTATTTATTTACTTTTTTGGGAAAGGGACTGTGCACATGTGTGTATATGTGCATGCACGTGTCTGTGCATGTGTTTGTGTGTGTGTGTGTATGTATGTGTGTGTAGCCCTGGATTATCTGGAACTCAGCAGACTGGTCATAAACATACAGTCTTCAGTGTTGGGCTTACCAGCTGGCATTACCATCCCTGGCATGTAACCAGGGTTTAACAAATACTGTCTTGTCTCAGTACTGTAAACTCCTGGGTCAATGTGTGTATATAAACAAAACAAGTAGAAGGCATGAAGTGCCCAGCAGTGTTTTGATTGATAAGTGAGCAAGTTGCCCATGAAAAATTTATTTTCTCCCAGGTCTTTGTTTCTTTTGACATAAATTGGTCAGATAAAGGCAAAATCAGCTGCCTACAAAGCCATGGGTTATAGATACCTGTATTTTAATGGAATGTGATACCTGCTCTTTCTAAAGCTAAAGATAAAGGGAAAGCGTCACCAATATAGTCCTGGATAGAAGGTAAAGAAAAGGCTCATTCTGAGGCTGAAGTAGTCCATCCATAAAAATGCTGAATTTTGTCTGTGTTCAATTGCAATACTGACCAGGGGAAGGCTGGAGGCGAGATAATTAAGTTTCCTTCACTAATTTAGTTCTTCCCAGCGTCCCCGGCCTTCTCTCTAAGTGCTTCCTGCCTTCTCATGTCACCTGTTATGTAGGATTGTCTGCCAAGGTGAAGGATGCTCTCCCGGAGCCCTCCTGAAGGGACCCTTCCATCGCCTGTGAAAGCCGCCTGCTTGGACTTCCTCAGCAGCGTGAGGCTTCCCTTCACACACAGCCTGCCATCCACACTGACTACATCATAATTTTAGCACCAGATTCAACAGGAAGCTGATTTATGAAGAAGATGCCAGAGAAAGTCTCTAGCAAATAAAAGAGAGGGAAATGAATAACTCGCAATTCTTTCCTCCCAAGGAAGGAAAATTCCTTGCAAGGCGAGCCATTTAAAACACAATTAGCTCCCTCATGTCTGCTTCGAGTCAACCCTGAGTTCAGAGCTGCAGTTCACTGGGGTTTAAACTGGCAAGCCAGAAGACGATGTGGTCCTAAACTCACTTTGTTCCCTGACTCTGTCATCCTGGATCTTGCTCATCTGGGCTCCTGTGTGCAAGGGACAAGAGGTTTACATGCAGTAAAAGAATTGGTTCTCTAGAGTGGCTCCCAGGAGCCCAAGGCGATGTCCCCAGTTAGTTCCCTAGGCAGCTGAGGATAGGGAACCTGAAATGACCCTATCCTATAACAATACTGACGAATATCTTGCATATCACCATAGAACCTTCATCTGGTGATGGATGGAGATAGAGACAGAGACCCACACTGGAGCACTGGACTGAGCTCCCAAGGAGGAGCAGAAGGAGGGAGAACATGAGCAAAGAAGTCAGGACCACGAGGGGTGCACCCACCCACTGAGACAGTGGGGCTGATCTATTGGGAGCTCACCAAGGCCAGCGGGACTGTGACTGAAAAAGCAGGGGATAAAACCGGACTCTCTGAACATGGCGAACAATGAGGGCTGATGAGAAGCCAAGGACAATGGCACGGGGTTTTGATCCTACTTAATGTTCTGACTTTGTGGGAGCCTAGCCAGTTTGGATGTTCACCTTCCTAGATATGGACGGAGGGGGGAGGACCTTGGACTTTCCACAGGGCAGGGAACCCTGACTGCTCTTTGGACTGGAGAGGGAGGAGGGAGGGGGAGATGAGTGGGGGGAGAGGGAGAAGGGTGGGAGGAGGGGAGGGAAATGGGAGGCTGGGAGGAGGCGGAAACTTTTTTTCCCTTTTGTTCAATAAAAAATAAATAAATAAAAAGAATTGGTTCTATACATTACAGATCGGACACTGTCAGTAAACAGGATGCAGAGCACCCCAGCAAAGATGGTTCTCACTTCAATGGTGTAGACACACTGGCCCGACCTTGGCGGTTTCCCGCTGCTTCTCCCTTTCTGCTCTGGACTCACCGGGGGGCCTTCCATTGCTCCATTCAGGGAAGTCCTGAACTCTGTCTTGAGTCCTCAGTTACTAGCTCCTCCCTTATCTCCATTCAGGTCCTCTTCACTCTGTCTGTAAGACAAGTGCCCTGAGAAGCAGCCCTTGGAGTCAATCCTTGGTGAGCCAGTTATTTGGTAGCAATTGGGCTTGGAGACCCACATGGGAGGATAAAAAACTTAGAAGTTGCAAGGTAGCTGACCCTGATGCATGCAGAGAAGAGCCCCGAAAAGCAACTTTCCATGTCCCCCACTCTGAGCACGTATCCTAGAGACTGACTTCCCTTGAATGTCTTAGATGTTCTAGGAAGAGAACTATCCCTGTCCGAGGAGGTCTCTGTGGTCATCTAGAACCTTCCCCACTGCTGTGATCAGTCCCTTGAACCCCCACTAGTGTCCTGTTTGAGTAAGTCATTTACAAAGAAACTTGACTGACAGCATGTGGTGCATTCTAAAGGCAGGGGTCTTTTCATGCTGAGGGAAAAGAGCCAAGAGCGGTAGAGATAGAGATTTGGGCTCCGGAGCACTTGTGTGCACACTGGAGATGGATATTTCTGGAAAGTGTCATCATCGTTTTACTTCAAAGACTGGATTTCCAGGGTGTCATATATATCAATATTCAAATATAAAGGCAGGAGTGCCAGTCTTCCATAGATCAATAGTAATTATCTTAGAATAGTCAGATATATTGATTTATCCACATCTCTGACCCTGTCCACTAACACAATAAGCAGAAATACATGTGTGCAATGCTGGCCTCTGACAGGGAGTTTTCAGAGGCAAAGCAGATATATGTGTGTGTCCATACATATGCAGGGTGGTCTCATGGTAGGAATCATGTGTTTACAGACATATTGATATTCCAAAACAAGAAGCAATATGTGTATAGCATGCAGACATGATGGTCTGATGGCAGTGATCACACATGTGTGTTAAAACACATACAGAGAATTCTCATGGCTACAATCACATATGTGTTTCTCCATAGACAAGACAGTCTTGTGGCAGAAATGGCATCCATGTGTTTACACACACATGGGAGCTGGAATACCTTGCCTGTTCCATGTACTCCTGAGCCTCTGCGGAGAGCCATGGTAGCCTGTTCCTTTGCACTCGTGGACCCCTGGTTCTCTGACTCACAGAAGAGGAAATGACTTTCGTAGGAGACACTGTGCCTGTTGAGCAGTGATCTCGGATTTGAACTGATAATGACCTGTGTTCAGTATAAAGCAAATCCAGCCTACCAAACTCAGGCTACACTGGGGAGAAGAGGCAGATGGGGAAAGGATTAGGGAAGGGCTGTCTTAATAGCAGGGGCCCTACTGAGATGAAGAAAGGGCCCTGAGCTTAGGGTATACACATTCCTTAGGGTAGGTGAGCAGAGCTGGTGAATCAGGAGAGAGAAGGAGACCACACAGAGGTCCAGAGCATTTCCTTCAGACTTGCTCTGTGTCCACATGGTCTGGTGGAGGGCTGTCAGCTGCTCAGGCTGAGGCCTGGGCCTTGGGGTACTGTGAAACACACAGTAGGATTATATGTGGCTTCTCACCACCTGTGAAACAGCCAGAGTTTAGGGGAGTAGGGGTCAGACCTGTCCTGGGGTGAGCCTTAGCAAACTCTCTCAGGATGGTCCCATGAGTCCATTTCTCCAAGACAAAAGAGTAGATCTAAAGGATTTTCCTAACCTTATGCTTTTGTAAACCTTCAGAGTGGAGTTGAAGATTGTCAGGGATCAACAGCTGGTCCGTGAGTAAGACAGGGATTGAAATTGACCCCATTTAACTAGAAAGTAAAGTAGAGCTATTATTTCTTCCCCCAATGTGAGTTATTATCTTCAGGCCAGACAGCAGAGTACTGAGATGATAATTCCCCCCCACAAAAAGTCTCAGACAAGGGTCAAGGGTCAAGCCTTGATTCTATGAAGTGACTCTAAAATCTGTCCCATTGAAAAAGTGTCTTCTGGAGGCTTAATAGTTTGGGGACCTAAGCTTCGGAGTTAGAAAGAACTGAGGGGGACTTTATCCCTCCCGGTTTTTCACATCATCTTGGGCAGTATGTATTCCAATCCCTCCTCTATGAAACAGCAGCAACTCTGGGGGGCACAGGAAGGCCAGCTGACGCCTTGTATGCAAAGAGTCTGACATTAGCCTCAAGTAAACACTGTTCCCATTGTGAACGGCCATAATGAAGCAGAGAGAAAAATGTCCTTCACACTGCCATTTCATATATTGAAAGCCACATTTAAATAATAAAATGATGTTTTCACATTATTAATACAAGCCATATATTGTTAAAACATGTATTCTTATTAAAGCTACATTAGTATCATTAGCACAGGTCATATGTAGGGTTTTAGACTATTTTTTTCTTATGGGTTATCATGTGCTATACTTACTGTATTTGTTAAAGTTAGATAAATCATGAAGGGGCTACTATGTCTTTCTGAGGGGGTTTCTGTTGGGGGAATTTCAGTAAGAGTGTATTGAAGCCAGCCAGAAGGAACCACACACCAAGAGATGCGTGGAGGAGGGGCACTGGAGAGAAGGCTCAGTAGTTAAGAGCACTTGTTGCTCTTGTAGAGGGGCTTGGGTTCCATTCCCAGCACCTACATCTGACAGCTCACAAACTCCTGTAACTCCAGTTTCAGGGGTCTGATGCCTTCTGCTGGCCTCTGCAGGCACCAGGAATGTGCACAGTGTGTATGCGTAAAGGCTGGTACTTTTATAAAAAATGATTCTAATTATTTGCACGTGCAATGATAAAGTGTGTGTGTGTATGTGTGTGTGTGTTCTTGGTCACTCATGGGAAGGTCGGAGGACGACTTTGTGGATTTCTCTCTCCGTCACCTCTGCTAGGGATTGAAGGTAGGTCTCTGCATGAGAGGCCATCAAGCACCATTCCCCCGAGTCAGCCCACAACTAGTCCAAACTGCAGTCTGTTTCAAGAATCTTTAATTTCCAGAAAGAAAACGGCCTGTGGTTCAAACCCAAAGCCGAACTAGCTCAGTGCCTCCTTCCCTTCTCCGTCTACACTGACATGAGACCACGGATGCAGCAGCAGAAAGCACCCCGCCCCTTTGGAAGGAGTCATCCTTGTGAGATGTCTCTGGCTCTTAAGTACAGCAATGTTGTGGATGTCGTTGTCTACTTATTACAGGAGGTAATGAGGCCTTAAATTGGGGAAATTTTAAAGACGATAGTATTTTATTGGTATAACTTCCCAAAATGATTACTTAGGAAGCTATTAGACACATAGCTCATCAGGACCAGAAAATAGAGAAAGAGAGGAATTAAAAATAACCCTTGTCCTATGATTGCCGCCATCTCCATGTGTGGCAGCCTTGACTCATCTTCCTGTCCGTGGCTGTAAGGATCCTTTCCACTCCAGGCACCAGTGCCGAGCTTCCCACCCACACTTGTTTCTCTTGACTAAATGCCTTTCCTTCTAGAAACTTCATTGTTCACATCAACATGTCAACACAGCTCTTCTCTGGGATCCAGTCTGGCCTCTCAGAAGGCGTTAATGACTGCCAGTCATGAACATGGAATCCAGCACGTGTGATCCCTGGTCCAGGTACCTACCTGCTGCTGCTGTGCCCTACCAGTGTTTCCTCCAGAAGACAGGTTCAGCCTCGCATTTCAACCTGTAAGATTTAGCACCAACCAGGCATCATGCAGAATGGCTCACTTAGTATCTGCCGTCGCTACTTTATTTGACTATTTTATGATGAAAGGGTAAAACCAGGGGCTGAAGAGATGGCTCAGGGACGCTTTCCCCTTGCAAACTACCTGGGTCGTATTTTCAGTTTTAGTTCTTTAATGTTCTTTGTTGGAGAATCTGTGTTCAGCACCGTGACGTACGTGAATCCCCTCCGTCTGAACTGAAGGTGTGTGCTGTGTTGTTAGTGCACGCCTGCCGTCCACAAGCTGTGTTTCGCCACTGCTCCTTCACTTTTCTATGTTGCCAGAACTTAGCCATTCTGATGGTCCTCTCCTGATAATCCTTAATGATTTCCATCACAGCGACTTGTTCTTAGGGGTAAAACCCTCTACAAACAGGCACCATTGTGGATTATTTTGCCAAAAGGCAAGTGGTGCTTCTCTGTTCTCAAATCCGGCACAGCGGGTGATACCTGGAGGCGAGAGATTCTAACCTGGGGAATGCTGAGAACAGCCATAAAAAAATGTCCAGCTCCTTTCTTTATGTGGTTATGTAAACTGGAGTTAATTTCTGTTCAAACAACAACAACAAAAAAAGGGATGCTACCGTGGGGTGACAGGGGCACTCTGAGGCTGACACAACAAACGGCTGCTTTAAAAAACTGTCAAAATGTGGATGTGGTTCCAATCGCTTAAAAAATAGAAGGTGATAAGTTGGAAATGTCAGGTAATTGGCAGACAGATAGAAAGTTAAACTGTGTCCTCAGTGAGGGAAATTAACCAGCAGCTGCCAGCAGGGACCCCAAGGTCATGTGAATGCCAGAACCAAGCGGAGTCCAATCATTCAGAGGTCCGGCCTGATGTCTCCCCTCCCTGGTCATTTTCAGATCTCTCAGGAGCTGCCCTGAACTACTGCCAACATGTGTTCATTTCGAAAAATTACATAGATTGTGATTTATTACCCATCACACTACAAAAATCCACTGCGGATTAAATCAGCCCTTTGTTTAAATCGCTGCTATGCAACCAGCATCATATCGCCATAAATGACATTGAAGGTATCATCTGCAGCCCTCGGCCAAGGCTGCTGATAAGGCCCCACCAAGGGACGATCAATACTTACTATTCATTTTTGAAATTATCTTCACATTGATCCCTGAACAAGCGCCAGTGACACAGAGGCACAGCGCCTTTAATACAATAATTATATAAAGGTTTACAGGCTCATCCACCCAGCCAATAAAAGCTGTCACCTGGCAGGGACAGTTACAATCCCATAATCCATCAAAATGCTGTTCTGTGACCTATGGGCTTCTGGGCTTTCGGGAGACCATGATAAACACATGCATGGAGGAAGGAGAGGAGAGCTGTCCGGAGCACAGAACAAAGGCTGTAGATGGACACCTCCGATCCGCAGACTCCGGCCAGCTGCCCACACTCATCTGTTTAGTTCTCAGTGATGGAAACAATGAAGGGTCATCTACTTGCTAACTGTAATTCACCAAGAAGGAGTGCGGTTAACCTCTTTCCTGCCTCTTTTTTTTTTTCTGGTCTTTAATTGATCTGGTTTGACTTCTTACTGTATGGTCTATGATGATTGTGTAAGTCCAGAGAGATCATGACAGAGATAGCGTACCTGAGGAGAGGAGAAGCGAAACCTGGGGCTGAAGACAAGAAGCTGGATCCGCTGCAATGAGGTGAGCATGTGCTGTTTGCCTTCACAAAGATGTCATTAGCAACACCCACAAGTGTACAGACATGCTCACAGCGCAGGAGCATGTGTGCACATACATGAGTATGCACCCATGCCCTGGCACGTATTTGCATGCCTATATAAACAGACACGTATGCACATGTACGCACAAATATAAACACACGTGGATTCACAAACACACAGAGAGAGACGCATAGAGATGTGGACAGATTCATGGTAACAACAAACAACAAAACCAAACCGTCCCGCCCTGATCATTCAGAACGAACACTGCAATACTAAAGGAGCCCTTCTGCCAGCCTCTCACCCAGGGCCTGCACTGCTGTGAAGACTTACCCAAGTCTCTAGCTCCATCTCCCTGAAGTGCTGCCAAATCGACCGTACTTAAACCAAGCACACTGCCAAAAACGCTAGGACTTTCTCGGGATGCCTAAGTTCTCATCCACCACTGGCATGCGTACATGCACTGCCGGGTGGTGGGTGGTGAGCAAGTGTCAGGCTGTGCTCTGTGTCGAAATCCTCCTGTCTTCTCCATTCAGTTCCCAGGGGTGGGCTGGGTGGTGGGGGTGCAGCAGCCTGCGTACACTCACCATGCAATCTAAGCGGGGGCGGCTTCAGTTTCAGCATTGCTTTTCAGCTCCTAGATTTTACCTTCTGCCTTAGCCTGTACCCTGGCCCTGTCTCCCAAATCCTCCCCTCCCACATGGCTCCATGAGGCTTTGGGTGGGTGTCGTAAATAGACATGGTGTTAAAACTGGCACTATTGACTTTAAAGAGAACTTTGGGACATGAGTGCACTATGTCAGATTAATGCCGCACACCCTCAAGAGCGTCTGCTTGGCCTAGGCTGGTTGTATCTTCAGTGTGCCTGCCGTTGTGCAGTTTGGAGCAAATGTGTGTCAGATGCAGGATAGCGTGTTGAGATGATGAGAGGCAGAGGATGTAATTCCCGGAGTGCAAGGAAAGCGAATGATGGAAAGAAGGTCAAACCTACGGCTTCACCGACATGTGAAGAAAGAGAAGAATACTGGAAACTGAGTCTCAGGTTGGGAGGGTTGATAGCTTCTAATTTATCAAATTTTGTGGCTCTTAAAGAAGAGGCCTCAAAAACTCTACTCAAGCTGAGCTTCTACAGGGAGCCTTGGAAGGGCAGCTAGGGCCTTGGAAGATCTACCCACATGCAGAGGAGTTGAGGTCCTGTCTGTGAAATGTCATTCCAACCCTCTGCTCTCCTAGGTGCACATGGACATATTTACACACACACACACACACACACACACACACAGAGAGAGAGAGAGAGAGAGAGAGAGAGAGAGAGAGAGAGAGAGAGAGAGAGAGAGAGAATTACCATGCTCCCTGTGAGTACCAGGCTTCTAATCTTTGGTTCCAAACTCACAGAGATGGCTCTGCCACTCTATGTGTGCATGCTGAGCAGCAGGCTGAAGGAGAGCTCCAGCTGCCTCCATCTACCTGAGCTCCTGGTCACCCTGTTTGTTCTGGCGGTTGCAGCTGTGGAGGCCGGTGATGAGGTTGCCTGTGAATGGGGTAAATGGAGAGAGGAGCAGAAAAGAAGCCTCATGATCAGGAGGCCAGTGCTGGGAGAAGCTGCTGTTGTGAAATCTCTTCTGAAGGAAGAATGGAGGGGAGAGTGCCAGGAGAGGGAAGAAGGGAAAGAGAGAGATCTATAATTAACAGGAGGAATCCAGGGAAAGCTTGATTTCAGGTTGGAGGAGGCTAGCTGGGCAGAAAAGAGTGCTTTCTGTTTGCGTGGGGGTCAGGAGGAAGGTGCTCTCTGTGGCCGTCGGGTTTCACTGTTAACTTCACTGAACAGCATGTATGGGACACACACTGAGTGTGTAACAGGGTGTTTCCAGAGAGGTCTCCCTGAGGAGGGAAGAGCTGCCCTGGAATGGAGGTGACACAACCTCAAGGGAAGAGAGCAGAAGGCAAGAAGCATCCCAGCATTCCTCTGTCTGCTTCCAGACGGCAGGCCCAGGGTCAGCAGACACCTGGCTCTCCTCATCTTGTGTCCTGCATGGCAGACTATACCCTTAAACTGTGAGGCAACATACACCCTTCTTCAAAAGGAAGTTCTCAGTTGAGTAGAAACTGGCATGATTAGTGCTGGCATCCGTGTTCTGTCTGTGTTAGCATTGGGGAAATGCGAATGTTGAACTACCCTCTGCAGAACAGTAAGTGCAATTTATCAGGGCCGTTCAGTAACTTCATTAATAGCACCAAACCTTAGAGAGATTCCCACCACTTGAGAAAGCATTAAAAAGACAAAAGAATTAAATATTTTTAAAGGGGCGTTGTTTTCAAATGCTAATTTAAACTTCTGTGTAGAAAGCCCCTAGTTAGAAACTGGCTGAACTAGGCCTGATTCAGGTAGGTGCTACTCAGCGGCAGCCTCTGACCAGACTGGTAGGTCCCTGCTTCCTGCACACGAATGTCCCCTTCCCATCCCATTTGGTCCAGGATTTGGGCTTCCTATGCTCTGCTCAAGAGTCTGGCAGATGCCTGCTCACAGGCGGTCACTCAAAGAGGTATATGAAACCGTCAGCGTCACAGAGGTGCGCGGTCCTGGATTTTTATTTAATTGCTTTTGACTTCCAACAATGGAGGAGTACTGAGCTGTGGCAAGACAGCAAAAGCCCGCGCCGGGGACGATGTATCTATTATCTCCCCGATGAAGGTCATCGACCTATGACAGTCAGAGTAGTGGAAACATTAGAAATCATGTGCAATTTAATCTTTACACAAATACCGGGGCAGCATCACAATGCCTGAATAATGAAGACTCGGGTGGAAAAAAGGAAAGGCTGTCCCCGAGGGGAGCCTTCATTTTCTCTCCCGCACTGCGCTGGCCTCCACAGCCGTGAGATGCGCGCTCGGCTGACACACGTATTAATGGTATTTTGGCTGGAAGGGAGTCGATGTTTTCTGTGATTGTTCTGTGCAGCTGTGACTCAGTTGTCCTCCGTCCCTCGTCAGGGCCGCGCGTCGACTCCTGGAGACCATTGTTCGCAGAACAGCTGTCATCCCGAGTGCAATGAAGCTTCTCCCTCCTGCTCAGAGAGCTTGGGGTGTCTTACTCCTCACGGCTTGCCTCCATCTAGGGGTCCTTCAGAAGGTTACAAAGGATGAAAGCAGTGCTTTGGAGGAAGCTGGAAAGAAAGCCCAAGGCAACCCCGAGAGACTCAAGGCAGAATAAAGCCCTCAGTGATCATCATCTGTGACCACTAGAAAGAGGGGTGGCTTTTGTGGGGACTGCGTTACAAGACAGAGCACTTAATGGAGGAATGACAGACTCACTCACAGCCCTGGTACGGTGGGACTGCCCAAGGTGCTGTCACCAGACCTAGGTGTGTCTGTGGCATCCCCAAGCGAGATGCTGCACACCTCCTGTAGAAGTAGGGAAGGCTGGGCTGGTGGAAGTGGATTCTCAACTTGACACCGTCTAGAGTCACCTAGTAGACAGAACTCTGAGCATGGTAGATAGGGGCTTTCTAGAATGAGCAATTCATGCGGGAAGACCCACCCTCAGTGTGGACAGTATTACTCCAAGGGGGGAGGGGGAGACCTGCCTTCAACGTGGACAGCACCACTCCGTGTGGGGAAGACCCACCCTCAGTGTGGACAGCCCCACCTCACGAGCTGGGTCCTGGGATGAACAACAGGCAGAAACAGGCTGAGCAATAGCACTCATCTGTCTCTCAACACTATGACTTCCAACACAGTGTGACCAGACACCTCACGTTCCTGTCACCGCGCCTTTGCTACTGGGGTGGAAGGAACCTTAAACTGCCAAGAATTTGTCTCAGCAACCAGAGAAGATACTGATGCTCTCACTCCCACTCCAAGAAGGAAACCACCTCTCAACACCAGGGTTCCTCAACACCACACAAGGGAAGAAGCAAAGACGCCAGAACATTAGGCCAAATGAGAAGCACAGGGAAGTGGGGTAACAAGCCCTAACTCCAAGACCACATGGTTCTTCAAGCCCCTTTGCCTCTATCCAAACGAACTGTGTCTTGTAGATAATTGGATGATAAGTGGTAAAGCCAGGTAAGCACCTCCTCCCACACCTGGGTATCACCTTTCTGCTGGCGTCCAGCGGTCCTGTCCCAGGAGCTACATTGGCTGATGTATTTTATGGGAGCGACAACGTTCCTCGGTTTAGATCTCACTTGGCCTTGCCCGTGCACCCACTTTGTTCTGGGAACCCAAGTATCACAGGTCGTTCTGCCTTCTTAAACTCTCACTGTGATGGTCACAGTGATGACCATGGCACTTCAGGTGGGTTGGTTGGGGACTCAGCGGAAAGTTTCTAACTGAAATTTGATGACTATTTTTACTCACAGCCACACCCTTTTGGGGGATCAACTACTAACCCTTGCCACTCTGAAGAAGCCTGTAGCTGAGTTCCTTCCTGGCTAAGAGGCTTAGGGTGAAACCCCCCCATACACACCCGTTTAGTTTATCCAGTCACTTACTTCATCATTTTCGATATGAACTCCATTATTGCACAATTTCAGTTATACTGTTGATATTTATTTATGTTTTATTAATTACGTTTGTTCTTGGGCAATTTCATCCTCCTATACAAGGCATTCATTTCATCTCCCACCTCCTTCCATCTCTCCAGTAGCTCTGTCTGCCGCTTTCTTTTCTATTTTATTTTGGGACCTAATGAATTTAAACAGACCCTCCTATGTTACTATGTGTCTGGAGCTGTCCATGGAACCTGGTGATCTCAGCAGAGGGTTCATCACTAAAGACAATGACTCTTCCTCCACAGGAACTTACTGATGGGCAGTATTTGGACAGAAAGGGTAGGGCCCTATGCAATAGTGCCACCGCTGTTATAGGGGGGGACTCTCCTAACAACCCTGTTGCTGTGATGGAATATCTTGTAATAAAGCAACTTAAGAGATAAAAGGGTTTAATGAAGCTCAGAATTCTCGGACTCAGAATTGCAGGCTATTATTACAGGAAGTCAAGACAGGGACCTCAAATAGCTATCATGTCATAGCCACAGTCAAGACAGAGAGAAATGAATACATACAAGCTCATATTCTTTCTGTTCAGGACCCACTGCCTAGGAAATCACGCTGCCCACATCAATTTAATTAAGATTATCCTCCACAGACCTGCTCACAGACCAACTCAGTGTGGATTGAGATTTTCTTCTCAGGAGATTCTAGTTTGTGTTTGTGTCCAGTTGACAACTCCAGCAGACATCACAGGCACCAAGACACCGATTGAACTGGAGGTCAGCGCCACATGAAGGAATCCGTGTTTGGTTTTGCAATCCTGGGCAACACCCCATGCTTCGGGAGGTCACATACCTAAGCTGAGAATTTTCTACAGTTGTTAACAAAACTGATATAGCATCAAATTGCCTTTCTAAAATCAATACTCAGAATCACAGAAAAGCTACTCTCAGTAGTCACCAGGAAGCCTGCTTTGCCCTGAGTAGTGGTGGAGAAGGTGTCTGTGCCCCAGAAGCTGAGGGTGAGTGACACTTGAGGTCTTGTCGTAAGGCAAGCTATTATTGTTGGTGGTGATCCAAACTTCTTCCAGATTTTGCTACTGGATCCTTTGTTGGCTCTTCTGTTGCTTTGGCCAATCCCTACCAAAGTGAGGGCTTTTGTTTACTTTAAAGCACTTTCCCTTCCTGTCCCTGCAAGACAACCACAGTTTGTTTTGGATATGGTTATCTACAAACTTACTGCTCCCAGACTGACAGCACCTGAGGGCCCTCTCATCAGAAAAACAGGATCAAGTGCAACTATAATCTGTGTGGTCATATAGAGCTTCGGATGGTTGGTGTACTTAGCTACAACCTACTTGTTTCTAACATCTATCTAATCTATCTTATCTATCTGTCTATCATCTACCCATCTGTATGTCATATATCATCTCTCATTCAATCCATATTTGCCTATTTCTATATATAAATTATCTATCTGCCTGCTATAGATACCATATCTTTGTATCTCCCAAACATTAATTCAACTTTTAATTAATTTATACCTCACCTATAAAATTGTCATATACCTACCCTTTCCTCATCTATCTATCACTTATGTATGTGTTTTCTGCCAATTATCTGTCATCCATCAGTCTGTATCTATCCATGCATAACTGTCATCTGTTCTTCTGCCCTATCATTGTATCTCTATATTTCTATATCTCTATATTTCTCACTAATATGTATGTATCTATACTCTATCCATCCATCATATTTCACAGCTATCACCTATATTTGTATCGATGTAACTGTTTTTTTTCTTCCCCAACCTTCTCCTACTACTGCTCTACCACCTTCATCCTCTTCCTCCTTCCCTCCTCTTCCTCCCTCTTCCAAATTTTAACTTCCCACTCTAACGCTTAGAAACCTGGATGATCCATTCTAACACCCATGAATTTTCTTGAGAAGCAACTTTACCCACGACATTGTTTATCAGTGGTTTTTAGGACATTTCAGTTTCTTTCAGGCAGGTCTTAGAACAACACACTCTGCCCCTATGTCATGTCGGGCTCTCTGGTGGTTGAAATGGTACCATAGGAGCCCTGTTTAGTATTATTTCTGGGGAAAGAGCCAAAGCTGGAGAATTTTGTAGGCACAGACCCCAGGTAAACTTTCCAGTCTGACTGGTACCCCTGCAACTTCCCAACAGGCTGAGTCTTGTCCCCAAAGAACTCTCGGGCATGCTGGCCCACTCAATGCTCTTTCCGATTCCAATCAATCCCATCGCACTCCGATGTCCCCACACACCCCACTGCAAATTGCTCTCAATCCACTTTTGTGAATTAGTTATAATAGCTATGCTTATTTAAATTTCAACTGAACAACATTCTAAAACTATTGAAGCTTTGTGTTTATTTATTTTGCTTTGTTTTCATGCCATGTTGACTAGAAATTACCTCTCACTTGAAACCAAACATGGATTCAGGGACCCATTTACCCAAATAAAAGTGGCTTTGTTTTTAATTTGTTTGCTTTGTTTTGCCTCTGTGAAGTGGACATTTTCCTCACGTGATTAGACAGAAAGGATTAAACTGCAGTGCATGTGGCTGTGAGACAAATTCAGAACTGCTCCATGGGATTGTTTGGCCTCTGCCTGAAGAATTTACGGAGCACACCAAGAGCAGCAGCCGTGACACACATGCTCACATGCCATTACCATCAATGTCACTGTCATCTCCACAGTAAGTGTATGTCCCTAGCTATTAAGATGGCAGTCAAGAACAAGGAAGGGAAGCCTTTGTGGTGTAGCTGACTTTACCAATTTATGGCCTTCTTTATTTCCAATGAAAGTACTTTTTCAGTGATGGTATATTTTCTTCCTAAATTTTGAGCAGGCATTAAATATGTGATTGCAAATTTCCATATTATACTTAATAAAACATGGGGTGCCAAGATCTCTAGGTAGGGTATGGGGTTATGTATAGAGTATGTGCCTAGAAATGATATAGAAAGTTCATATGGTTGTCCTACTTTCAAATTTTGGAGCGTTCCCCAAACTGATTACCACAGGGCTGTATTAATTTGCATCTCTATCAGCAGTGGAGGTAGTGGATAGGAGTCCTTTCTCTCCACATCTTTCCAACATCCACTATCAGTTTTGTTGATGATAGCCATGGTGACTAGGTTGAGGTAGAATCTCAAGGTAGTTTTAATTTCTATTTCTCTGATAGACAGGCATATTAACTACCTTAGAAGCTAGTCATTGACTGTGTTATTATTATTAAAACTGTCTATTTGGCTCATTTGCCTATTTGTTGATAGGCAGTTTGACTTTTTTATTATTTAATTTCTTCAATTCTTTGTAAATTCTGGATACTAGTCCCTTGTGTGGAGTGTAGCTGGTGAATATTCTCTTCCACTCTAGGGTTATCTGCCAATAGTGCTGATTGTTTTCTTTGATGTACAGTGACTTTTTATTTTTGTATAGACAACTTGTCGATCCCTGGGGCCAGTTCCTATGCTGTTGGCATTTTCTTTTAAAAGTTCTTGGTTATGCCAACATCTTGAGGGCTATCACCTGTGTTTTCTTCTAAAAGTTCTAGTATTTCATGTTTTAAATTAAGGTCTTTGATCCCCTTTGAATCGACTTTTGTACAAAGTAAAAGATAAGAATCTAATTTCATTCTTCTGCAGGCAGAAATCCAGTGTGTTAGCACCATTTCTTGGATGGACTTTCTTTGTATCAAAGTACTTTTTTGCCTCATTTTTCAAAAATTAAAAAAGCTTACTTTTGCTTTGCAGTTTTATTTATGGATCCCCTATTGTATTTCATTGGTTCACTTTTTTTTTTTTGCCAGTATCAGGCTGTCTTTACCATTATAGCTCTATAGCATGATTTGGGGTTGGGTATTGTAATACCTCTAACATTGTTCTTATTCCATAGAGTTGCTTTGGCTATTCATGATCCGTTGTGGTTTGGTATGCATGTTTGTATTGTTTTTATAAGAGTGTTGTCTTGCTTAGGGTTTCTATTGCTGTGGTGAAATATCACAATCAAAAGCAACAAGGAGAAAAAAAGGTTTGTTGCATCTTAAAGCTCTCAGGTCTCCCTCCACCATCACTGATGGAAGTCATAGTAAGAAAGAACTCAAGGACATCAGGCAGCTGGAAGAAGGAACTGAAATAGAGGCCTTGAAAGAATCTTGCTTACTGGCTTGCTCCTCGTGGCTTACATGGCCTGCTTTCTTAGAGCACCCAGGACTACAAGCCCAGGGCTGGCACTGCCCACAGTGAAGAGGGCCCTTCTACGTCAGCCATAGTTTAAGAAAATACATCACAGACTTACCCACAGGCCACTTGGTGGGGGCATTTTCTCAATTGAGATTCCCTCATGCAAAAATGGCAATAACTTGGTGTCAAGTTGATATACAACTAATTGGTACACCTGTGAAATATATGGGAATTTTTATATGAATTTCATGAATTCTGCAAATTAATTTTGATTGTATAACTTTTCACAATATCAATTCTGCCTACCCAAGTCTTTCTTTTTTCCTTTTTGAGACAGTGTTTCTCTGTGTAGTCCTAGCTTTCCTGGAACTAGCTTTTGAGACCAGGCTGGCCTCAAACTCACAGAGATCACCTGCCTCTGCCTCCCAAGTGCTGGGGTTTAAGGCGTGCGCCACCACGTTCCAGCCGAAGCCAAGTTTTTTAAGTAAAGAATGTGTCAACTATGAACAGGAATAGTTTGACTTCTTCCTTTTTATCGTTATCCTTTTTGTGTTCTTCTTTTGTCAGCTCTAGCCCAGACTATGAGATTGTACTGAAGAAGAAAGAGTGACTATCCTCATCCCATTCTTGATTTTATTGGTGATTTACTCACTATTACAAAGGATTGGAACAGACCTAATATTCCATCAACAGATGAATGGACTGTGAGAATTTGGAATGTATGTAAAACAAAATATTACTCAACTCTAAAGAAAAATTGAATTTTAAAATGTGGAAAAATTGATAGACTTAAAATGTATAATATTAAGGGAGGTCATACAGTCTCAGAAAGAAAAAATATGCAGGTTCTCTATCATCCATGGAATATATACAGTAATGTACATATATATGCAAACAAATGTACCTGTAAGCACAGTATAAAACGTGGAAAAAGAACAAGAAAGGCTAAATGTAAGGAGACGAGGGAGGACTGAACGCAGTCATAGACATGTGATATGAAAGACAATATAAAGCCAATTGTTTCTATAGTTATAATTCTATCATGGATTCTTATTTTTGGTAATGGAAAAATATATGTGATGTCGCAAGTGTAAAATTTAATGTGAAACTCCACTGATTTCATCCCAAATTTCTGTTAGAACAGTTCCTTGTGGTATAAAGACTGCATATAGGGAATTTGGTTGTGAGATGTTTTGATTTATACTCCATTTTTGTAATAACGTTTATGAAAATGAATTCTTTATTCCAATCAGTGTGGTCTTCATGAGGAGGAATATGTCCTCATGTGCAGCATCGGAGGACTTAATGCTGGTTCTCAACATCAGAACTCACCAGGCCCTTCTGAGGGACTATTTTCCTGTGCTTTGTGCTTCTGCAGGCACCTGTGGACACAGAAGAGAAGAAAGATTTCCCTAAGGTGTAACAGGCTGGCTGGGTAGCTGCTATGGTTTCTGATACCCATCCTTCCTTTGCATTTAGAACTCCTCCTTCTTTGGCCTTGGCTATTTGACAGTAAACCGGAAGCTTAACTCCACCTGTGTCTGTTTTAGTAGAAGACTTCTTTGGGAAAACCCAGAGGAAGTTTCATCGCGAGACCTCCTCTCTTCTCCCCAGTTCCCAACTGCCCACTGGAGAGGCCACCTCAGCTCATTGTCTTCAGACTCCAGGACGAAGAGAAGCTTCCTTGTTTGTTGAGATGCAACCAAGCCACCAGGTACCAAGCTGACTGGCGTTTCACTGTTTTCATGACTTGGTTGTTTTTAGTTTCTGAGCTCCTCACCTAGGAGCGCTTCTGTTTCCATGGATGCCATGGCATGGCAAGAATAGCAGGAAGGGAAACTTGGGTGACACTATGATTCAGTCGCCCACTATGCAGGATGCTCTTGGCATTCTGATTGGAAATCTCCAATGGCAAACGTCAAAGATGCTTCAGTTCATAACTTGGCATTACCATGCCACGTTTCCACACATTGTTCCTCTATGATGCATCTCAGAGCTCCGCTGGTAACATGGGTCCTAGTGAGCTGGCATTACTTGCCTGTATAACTTTGCCTCTTCCATGTCAATCATTGTGGGAGATGTTGTGGTTTGGATGTGAAATATACACTTAACAAGGCTCATGTGTTTCAATGCTTGGTCCCCAACTGTTTGAAGAAGGTGGTGTACTCTTTGGGATGGGAGGTTTAGCTGGTAGACATAGGCACGAAGGGTAGGTGTTGAGGGTTGCAGGGTCAGCTTTAGCAGCAACCTTGGGTTCTGCTTCCTGACTCACCAGCATGAGAGTTCTGCTGCAGCAGAACCTCCCACCGCTCTGGACCTAGACACCCAGCTACCGTGCCTTCCCTGCCATGGACTGTGCCTTCCAGAACAGTAGGCCAAATGAACACTCTCCTTCTGAGAGAAATAATTAACTTAAGTAGTTGGGTTAAGTTTTTACTAAAATGGCCATGTTGCTGTCCTTAGAAAAGTAAACAAGTTTTTAGCTTTTGAAACACCTATCGCTGCTTTTGACTGAAATTTGGATAGTCTCTAGGACAGTGAGGTGACCATTATGATACTGACCCAGAGGACTAAGAAGAAATGCATGGGTCCTCTGAGAAAATCCTGGTTGCCCCAGCCATGTTCAGGGAAGCGAGAGGTGAATGAAGGCTTCCATTCTGGCCACCACCAACCTTCTTCACGTCTGAGCGCTGGTGCTGGGGAATATTATTTCCAGTTGTGTGACTCTTGTTTCGCTGCATTTGTTTAACTCTGTGAAGCTGTGTCACTGTGCCTGTCTGAAACACCTGATGGTCTAACAGAGAGCTGAATGGCCAATAGCGAGGCAGGAGCAAGGATATGCAGCGCTGGCAGGCAGAGTTTAAATAGAAGGAGAAATGAGAATGAGGAACAAGAGATCAAGGAGAGGAGGATACCACGAGCTGCTCTGTTCCTTGGGATGCACAGCTCAGGACATCAGTCAACAGTTGGCTGTGTCTGTTACCTAAAAGAGATGGCTGCTTCTCTGATAGAGGCTGGAGAAAGATGAAGGACCACTCAAAAAAGTATGTGGCTGTGAGGAGCATGTCACTAGCAAGCTGAAAAGGAAAGTGGCGAGGGGCAGTGCTTGAAGATATATATATATATATATATATATATATATATATATGTATATATATATATACACATATACACATATATATATAGATAGATATAGATAGATATAGATATAGATATATATGTGCATTTTAGAAGATCTATTTAGTCACCTGTCTTTTGCAGGTTTAGCTTGTTCAATATATTAGTTTTTGTTATACTTCTTTTTTAAATTGTTTTTATTAAGATATATATTTTTCTCCACTCCCCTCCCTTCCTCTCCCCTCCCTTTCTACCCTCTCCCAAGGTCACCATGTTCCCAATTTACTCAGGAGATCTTGTCTTTTTCTATGTCCCATGTAGTTTAGATCCATTTATGTTTCTCTTCAGGTCCTCCTTGTTGTCTAGGTTCTCCAGAATTATGAATTGTTGTCTGGTTTTCTTTGATTTATGTCTAAAAGCTATTTATGAGTGAGCACATATGATATTTGTCTTTCTGGTTCTGGGTTACCTCACTCAATATGATGTTTTCTAGCTCCATCCATTTGTTCACAAATTTCAATATGTCATTTTTTTTCTACTGTGTAGTACTCCATTGTGTAAATGTACCACATTTTCCTTATCCATTCTTAGGTAGAGAGGCATTTAGGTTGTTTCCAGGTTGTGGCTATGACAAACAATGCTACTATGAACGTAGATGAGCACATGTCCTTGTGGTACAATTGAGCATTCTTTGGGTATACACCAAAAATTGGTACTTCTGGGTCATGAGGTAAGTTGTTTCCTAATTCTCTGGAAACATAGATTGATGTATGTCATATGCCATGTGAACTCAGATCTTGAGGAAACTCTGTAGATGCTCCACTCTCTACCTCCATGCTAGGAAACTGGGCTATGTTGGCTGTTGTGCTTGAAATCTAACCCAATCTGAGTGCCAAGGTGATGAAGGCAGGAAGAAAGTCATGGCAGTTTGTCTAAGGTTTGAGAAACTATTCTGTTCACAGCAAGTACAAAATTCCCACCAATCAATATGTGTGGTTAATGAATGGGGACTGGAGATGTGGTTCAGTGGGTAGAATACTTGTCTGGCATGTGGGAAGATCTGAGCTCCATCCCTAGTACCATATGAGCCTGGTACATGCTTATAATCTCAACACTCCCAAAATAAAGGCAGAAGGATAAAATGTTCAAGGTCATTCTCAGCCACAGGGTAGGCTCAAGGCCAGATTGGGATATGTAGAAGCCTGTTTCAAAAAAGTATTAGCAACTAGAAATTGTGGTTACTTAAGAATAAAATCCGGCTTTTTTCCTTTCTATTTATGTTCATTTCTACAAAAGACACCAAGCTGTGAGCATGTGAGCCTGATACAGCTGATTGGGTCTGACTCCCACACACTAAGCTCTGACAGAAATTCTGAGACAGCACGGCACTAGAAAACAGTGTGACCCAGGAGTTCTGAAAAGGGGTGATTTCACCTCTGGATCACCGTTGGGGCTCGTCAAAGCCAATTACGAATTGTGCCATCCAATGTGGTCCTAGTAGTCAACTTGCCCACAGGCCTCTTGGCCTTTCATGCGCCCACTTCCTATCTAGGTACACTGGACACCAAAGACTCTTTACCAAACAAATGACTGTTCAGGAGCAGAGCGAGTTGTCAGCTTGTAAGCCATTTACAAAACAGTGGCCAGGTGAGTAAGGTAACTGTCTCCAGCTGCTGGGAAGGGCAAACTCAGAGGCTGCGGAAAAGCAGGGGGTCAATTCAGAGTATAAATAGAAACAGTGCTCAGGCTCTGAGTCCACTTATGGCTGATGGAAGAATACCTCACAAGTCAAGACTGTCCTGTGGGCTTCCCCAAAGCATAATGTCTGTACTTACTAACAAAGAGATTTAACCCAGCATGCTTCCCATGATCCTGTTGTGAGCCTCAGGGTGATAAGGGAAGCATTACTCATAAATATGAGAAACTAATGCTTTAAGTCCTCGCTTTGGGGATCGGATCGTCTCCTGTCCCCTGACTAATTAAGTGCAGTCAAGGAGGCTCATTCACGTAAATATGTGTTTTGTCCGTAATGCAAAACCCTGTCTGCCTCTTGAAACCTCATCCCCGCTCACATGTGCAAAATTTATGTGGGATCAAGTAAAACCAGCCATGCCAAGGATAATTAAAATGCTGGTGGAAACAGGATAGATGTTGACCGGGCTTTGCCGAAGTCTTAATTAAAGGAGAAGAATTTCCCCAGTGTAATGTTTGCAAGATTTTAAAGATAATCATTTCTCCCACATTATAGGAAGCTGTTTTATGAGGAAAATAAAATAATTTTAATATACAATTGTAAAAATACAATTGTAAAAATCCTTTAGAGCCATAACTAACATTGTCACATTTTATATCAAATAACCATAGACCTCAGTGGCAGGAGGCATGATCTTAGGGAGCAGAAGGTAAAACCATCTTACAAAGTTGTCCTGAAATATAGCAGTGTCGTATAGCAGCCCCCAGTCCCAGGAAGGGAGTGCCTAGGACCCTCAGTTCAATGAGGGCATCCTGACTTTTCACTGTTGCATGGGGAGGAGCTAAGTGGGTGGCAAACAGGAACCAGAGTGTGATGAAAAGAGCAGGGGGTTCTGGCACATCTCAGTGGTGTCACCCCCTGTCCCCCTTTCCATTCTGGCAAAATTCCAGTGAAATAAATTAAGTGAGAAGACACCTGTAGTGTGCACATGCACTGACCCAGGCATCACACTGAGCTCCAGAGAGTCCCATAGGAAAGTTTCTGTTCCAATAGGAAACCTTATACACTTCACCAAACCTGATATTTTTTTACTTTTCAATAATTTTTCTTATGGCTTACACACCGCTCTGTGCCATGTAACAGTGAGTGACCATCACCTATTCTATGGTGTCTCTTTACAAAATAGTACATTTAGGAATTGCCCAAAGTCCCTACAATGCTGTGTTTGAATGAGGACACCACCCACCCTTGGGAGGGATCTTTGCTTTTTTTTTTTTGCATTTACATACTATGAGTGAGATAATTTATAACTGAGAACAAAGCTTAAATTTGTCTGGAAAGAAGATACAAATATACCAGGCTTAAAATGCAATATTCCAGGCTGCTTAGCAGCTAAAGAGGGTTTATGCTAAAGGATGGTGGATGTAATTTTCTTGAAAAAAATTATAAGCAAAAGGATTGAACCTAATCTAATATCACCGCTAAAGCCTGCTGCGGTCGTGTGCAGCATTTGGCTACTACCCAGGGCCAAAGGGATGGTTCTGAATTAGCGCAGCCTACAAAGCAGCTTTCCGATTTTTATCAGATTATCAGCACTGCTGGCTGGCACTGACGAGCCCAGTAACATGCGGCAAGCACTCTCAGGCATCATATTTCCGGCATGTAAAATATCCGCAAAGCACATTTTAATTGTTTTAACAAGATAAAGTATGCTGCGCTTGCATGAATAATATTATCTGTATTACATTAAACCTCTTCATTTATTATCACTAATGCTACTTAAAAGAGATGTTGATAGAGCAATTTCGTCCTCATATCATGACCTTGGTCAGGAGTACATGACGGTTCATATTCATTACGCTGAGCTGAGAGCGGGTTTCTGCTGTAATATCGCTTAATTTATATTCTGAAAAGGCTCCGGGGACAAGTTGCTCTTGTGCATTAGGGTTCTGTCTGAATCACGCTATCCGAGGACAAGTGGGGATGGCAGATCTCTATTAAACAATCCCTACGCGTGTGGTGAGCTATTCCAGACACACACACCAAAGTGCTAAATCCCAGAACCTCATGCAACATGAAATTTACAGGTACAAATTTTGTGTGTTTGTATGCTACATATGGGGATTGCATGAAGAGTCTAAGTATTGGCTAAAGGTTAGAATTCTGTTACCCTTGGCATTCCCTTCCAATCAAGTATGAAGATAAGCCAATTGCTACCTTTAAAAAGTCCTCTGTATGGTCCCTCTGTCAGAACCTGTGGGATGCATGTGTACACACGGGCGTGTTTGTGCCTGTCTACTAATTAGGAATAAGATATGCTTGGGAAAGGAAAAGCTGTTGTATGTCTTTTTATTTTTCAAAAATAAGACCAAATAAACATGTAATTTAATGTTGTCACATTTATAGCACAATTAATAACTGTGAAATGTCAACATATTTCTCAGTTATTAATGAGACTTCCAATTGTATTGGTTTAATATGGTATTCCTGGAGCATTTTAAAAAGATTTTGGAAGCACCTAGAGACATAATATACTAGATTATTTTAATTTATAACTTCACTAAGCAGAGCATTATTGAAACATAGAAGTCCAGACCCAAGTGTCAGACCTACAGGAGACCAGTTAAGTTTCTGTAGTTTGCATGGCATTGATCCAAAAGGTTGAACTCCAAGGTCACTTGCACAACAAGTGGCATATCATTGAGTAAATTTATAGTAAAGCTACGATAAAGACCTTGTAGTGAAAAGTTAGTAAAGATGCACAGAGAAGGACTGGGGGAAAGGTAATAAAGGAGACCTAGGTATTCTGGAGGCGTGACGGCCCTTAGATGCTTAAGAAAATGTGAGACTACTGAGAACTCAAGAACAATGACAATGGGCTTTTGATCCTACTGCACATACTGGCTTTGGGGGAGCCTAGGCAGT
>NC_022020.1:65002227-65018750 GCF_000317375.1 Microtus ochrogaster
TAAATAAATAAATAAATAAATAAATAAATAAATAGAATGTGAAAAAAAAAAGAAAATGTGAGGTGTGAATGGTGATAGCTCTGTGATGACATGGGAGCTGGTGCCTAAGACGGAGGTGAGATGCAATGGGGGGCGGTGATGATGCCGAGGATAAAGCTGGTGAAGGCACTGAAATGGTGCTGGTATCAGAATGGCTACGGTATGGGGATGGTGTTGGGGGTGAGAATGGTGATAGATGGTGATGGCATTGAGATGATGAAGATATCGATAGAACTGGGATGGGAATGGTGTTAGGATGGGAATAATGACAGTGTGGGTGCCTAGCTTTTATGTAAATTTTGTTTGTTCCTTTAAGTATTTATTTTTAAATTATGCATGTGCACACATGCGTGCGTGAGTGCGTGCGTGCGTGCGTGCGTGCGTGCGTGTGTGTGTGTGTGTGTGTGTGTGTGTGTGTAAGAGCTGGAATGAAGATGATAATGATATTGAAATGGGAATGATTTGGGAAAGGTATGATATTAGGATGGGGATTCTTTTCGGGTGAGGATGGGGTAAGATGGGGGATGGGATGTGGGTGGTGATGATCTTGGGAATGGTGATGATGGTGATATTGGGGATGGGGATGGTGTTGGGATGAGGACCATGTAGGGGTGAGAATGGCCTTAAAATATAGATGGTGCTGGGATAATGTAGAGGTTGTGGTTAAATTGGGATGGAGTTAATATTGGGATGATAATTGTGTGATATTGATGCTGTTGGGATAGAGATTTCAAAGAGATAGGGATGCTGTAAGATTTAGGTGGCATTGAGAAGGTGACAAATTGGAAAGAGGTGCTGCTCAGATGGTGGCAGTATTGATGATCAGGGTGGTTTTGGAATAGCTCTACAAGATAAAAGATGGTGAAAAGGGACCTTTCCCACTCTATAATTAATAATTAAGGTGAAAACTCCTGGGTTTCAACAATTTTTGTTGGTCAGATTGACCTTTTCCTATGTTTACACAGCCTGTTCCTTTAGGTGGGAAACCTGATGCAGGGGTGGGATCTCCCCTTACTGTTCATCTTCGTCCTCCATAAACTCAGTAAATTACAGAGTAAAATTGGAAAGTACACATTTCCTAAGTTTCTGAATATTCCATTTTTTTCAAAAGGTGAAACAACATACTAGACAACAATAAGTAAGAATGTTATATTCTAAGTGTGAAATTGAAAGGTCAACTCTCAAACACATATTTAAAACTCTGACATCCAATAACCTTCCATCTTGCAGTCAGTGTCCAATCAGGTCTCTCGACCTTTTTTCTGAGTGCAGTGTGTTTCTAAGGGATGGATGGAAGGGGACCTATGCATCCTTGCACGCTGTAGTCATGACCTCTGGATACCCTGTCTTTTCCCTTTTACTCTTCTGTCTTTGGAGCAGAAAGTCCTTAGGCTCCGAGCATCACACCTATGTGAGCTAAGGGAAAGTCTCCATTATTAACCATTTGGAGTCAATTTTCTTTGATCATCACAGTCACAGAGTAAACTCTCCTACTTAAAAGCTGCTGTAAGAATCATTGCTAAGTGAGGCACAGCGTATGTTCACCACTAACCACAGTACCTGGCATCATGGTTCACAAAGAAGTTGCTGACCCTTCTTCTTCATGATAAAATCACAAAGAGTGGAAGTTGACCCTCTGTCCAGTTGTTTACGTTAATGAGCTAAGGGAACCTCAAGTCTAAGTGGCGTTTCAGTTAGCCCTGACTTTGAACATATGCATTAGTTACTTTTCTGCTGCTGTGAAAAGACACTATGTCCAAGGCAACTTAGAGAAGGAGGAGTCTGTGTGAGGTTAGAGTCCCAGGGTCTGAGTCCATGATGACAGATCAAAGACAAGGCAGCTGGGGACAGAGCTGAGAGCTTACCTCTTGAATTGCAAGCAGGAAGCAGAGCAAATGGGAATGGAGCAGAAACACATCTCTGAACTCTCAAAGCTCAGTCCCAGATGACTTCCTCTAGCAAGGCCACACCTCCTAAGTCTCTGCTAATAGTGTCACCTACTGGAGACTGGGTAGTAAACAGCCCGAGACTGTGGGGAACATCTCATTCAAACTACCACAACGTAATTTTTCTTTTCTGCTTCAGTTTATTGACAATAAAAATTGTCCGTTGATTTTACAAGTGATCAAAAACAAGTAAAACAGATGGTGGTCATCAGTGTCAGTGAGTATGAGGGGCACTTTTCAGGATTCCATAGGTAGACAACAATAAATAGCACTTTCAACCCACTGTTTGAGGGATCAAAATGTCAATTCAGGAAAAAAAAAAAAACAAAGAATCAGTGTTCAAAAGAAAGAACCGTTCCTCCTGAGTCAGCAGTAGACAGTGAGACCCTGGGATTGCCTTGGAAATGCCAGCTGCCTTTTGAGCTGCTTGTGAGCAAACAGACACTCAGATGACAGGGCATACCGCACACTTGTGAGGAGTGAGCATTTTGGAGGGTGCGGAGTGTGCACTTGTGCTTAAAAAGCATTCTGTACGTTTGGTTTTAGCGTTTTCAGATCCATCGAGGAGCCCCTTTGGGGACCGTTTGGAAAGGCATGAAAGCAGAGGCTGTGTGTCTAATGACAAGTCGGGAGAGGAAAAAATGGCTCATATGGGGGTGACAGGGGATGGAGCATGAGGTTAACTCTTTCCAGACCCTCAAGCAGGTTCTTCCTTCAATGCTAAAGAAAACCCACAGTGGCCCTCAAACTTCTAGAACTTACCTTTAGACATATCAGATGTTCTAGGGACTACCTGGACTATGCATCTCATCAATATCACCTGTGCATGCTGAGTTCTGAGCTTTGAAACTCATACGATGCTTTTATTTTGCAGTAACAATTTTCAATCTTGTTTGTAAAGTTGTTATACATCTTTTCAAAACCATGGTTTTACTCTTTCAGACCTTCATGCACACACAATTATCATAGTATTAAAATGGTACATAAAGTACTATTTGCTCGGGTTCTCTCTAACCTCTGAGTCCTACAATTTTTCCTACTACTTCTTCTTGGATGATCCCTGAGTGTTGAGAACATGGGATGTGATTAAGTGTCTGAGAACTCTATTGAGTATTATCCCCGACACTTTGACCTGTTTTGAGTTTCCATGCTAACCGTGATCAATTGCACTAAGTAATTTGTTTGATGAGGTCCAAAATCTGCATTCATCTAGGGGTAGAGAGACTAGAATTTAAGACAGTTTGATACTATGTCCTTTTAGGAAAACAGTAGTAGCAGATTCAGTTCTGGGGCCTATGAGCTCCCCAATCACAGGTTCTCATCAAGGTTTACAGTATTGAGCATGTGTTTCATCTGTGGTGCAGGCCTTTAATCCAATCAGAAAGTAATTGGTTACCTCCGCAACATTAGTTCCACTATTTCACCCAAAGGCATCTCCTGCCACGTCTTCCACATGAACTTTTGCTGTAGCTCACAATGTTCAGAGCTTGACAAGCTGTTGGTGAATTTTCTGCCCTAGCAGAGAGCTCAGAGGACACAAATACAAACAGTTTAAGTGAAATGAAGAAAGAAAACGACAATTACATAATGACAGAATAAAAGTGAGGTGGTACCTCAGAAAGAATAATATTCTAAAAGTTGGAAGAGAGCATTTTATGAATTCCTTCCTTGCACTGTGATGAGCCCCTGGTTGGGGCTATCATGTGCTCTACAGAGGAGACTTGAGGGCTGAGAGAAGCTCAGGATAGCCCCTCACAGTAGAGATCTGGATTCTGCGCAATCCAATTCTACAGTTGGCATCTTTTACCTCGGAGACTTTTCCTGAGGAGACATGAACAAACATCTTCTTGTCCGTAGAGAGCACTGACAGCAGACGAAAGTCTGGGTTAGTGAACCAATGAGTCCACTGGGGTTGTTTTCGGGGAATGGGCGAAGGATCACTTACAGGCACCTGGGTGATTCAACGCAGGCATGTCAAAAAGCCCACTCTGGCCTGGGTGACAGCTCAGGAAAACTGCAATCCTGGAGCCACCTGCTGAACTTGCAACAGCTTGACACGTCAAGAGGTTAATGGACAGGAGACTCCCCTCTCCTGGGCAGTTTCTCCTGCTTATAAAGCCTTGTGAACCACAGGCTTCAGCATGCTAAGACTAAGCTTTCTTTTTTGAGCATTATAAGCCTTTATGTCTCAGTTTAGAGGAAAAGCTACCCCCGGGAGCACATGACAAGACTCTCCTACCCTCTAGCTTCTCCTTGTCATCTTTCCCCACAATGTCCTTGTAGAATTAAAGACAAGGAAGACAGAGTTCTGCTGCCTTCTGAGAGCTTGGCCTTTGCCCCCCGGCCCCTTCTCTGTGTCACTTGTGGAGTGAGGGTGTGTGTGCCCTTTACTGAGTAGTGCAGACACCTGTTCATATAGTGGTCTTCAGGAAGGCTGCCCAGCATTTCCTCCTCTCACCCAGATTCTCCCTTATTACATAGTCAACTGGCTGGCAGGTGTTGCTCGTACTGCAAGACCACTTTATTTCCACGAGGGAAAGATGGCCAATGAGCCTAGGAGAGGAGGTTAGGGACAAAGACTGCTGTAGATGTTCGGAAGATGCCACACAAACCACTCCCCTGCCGCAGAGCGTCTAGACTCTCCTTGGTCTTGGGCCTTTCTCTTTCATTTGGAATTTTATTAAAAGATAGGATTCCCCAACCCATTCCATTTTACCCTCCTCAGTTTTCATAACCACACTCAGCTCTTGACTGTGCACCATGATAAGAACGTCCCCTACTCAAGGCAGAAGAGTTAGGAAGAAGAAGGAAGCGCCTCCATGTCCCCTACCTGTGTGGGCAGTGACCTGAAGGAGGCTGGGGATCCTAGAAAGCCACTGGAGCACGTCCCACCAGGCTCTCCTGTCTGGGGCTGACCTTGTTTGTAGCTTCACTAAATGCCGCCTGAGAAAGTTCCGTAGTTAGAGAGATCACAGTGAGATTTGCTAATTTGAGCTTGCTGTGCCACCTGGTAACTGATTTAAGTATTCAGGAAGGGGTAATTGAAAGGAATAGGAAAGTATCCAAACAATTACTGGATGGGCTGGAGACCATGCCTAGCAGTGCACCTGGGTCCAAAGACTCAAGGATCACATAGGAATGGAAGCAGTATAGAAATTATGACTGAAGTGCCTACATACAAAACTTAAGGTATGTGCTATCACAATGATGCTTCAATGTATGTTAGATTATTCACTCCAAATTTTTAATTAACCGTTTTTATTATTTAGGATACAAAGCTACATAGATGGATATATATACATATATATATATACATTTGCATGAATGTACATATCTAATATCTATCATATGTGTGTATATAGTTATAGAAAATGCAAATATTCCTATATATGCTTACAGAATTAGCTGCATATATACACATGTTATAATCATTGTTGCACATGCAAAGATATCTGAGGAGGACCTAGAGTAGTGGTACCCAGCGTGTCCAACTCAGACGGATACTCATGATTTATTGCACGTGGCTGAGGCTTCTGAAGATGTGATTTAGTAGTCACTGGTTATTTCAATTTACTCTTTTTGCGTTTTTAATTAGTAAATGAATCCCTCATGGTCAAATGATTAATTGCACAATAATTCACTGTGGTCCCTTCCTCTTCTATTTGTGCAGAGCTCCACACACAGAGAGTGTTTGGAATATGGGCTGACATTATAAATTACAGCCATGCATTCACACGGCCCTCGTTCACAGTGTGTCAGCATTTCCATTAGAAACCCCCATTTCAAAGGTGCTTAAAAGTGAGCAGTGAAAATTCATTTTCAGATGGCAGCTGGCATAGAGGGTGTCTGCCAGGGAACAAGGCTTTCAAGTCAAGGTGGAGAATTTACTTGGCCATTGGTGGAAGTCCCAAGCAGAGAAAGTTAGCACCTTTCTCAAAAATGTCCATTAAACAAAATAATTTGAAGAAATCCTGTTCGGAGAGTCAGTGGCTCAAAGGTGAACGCTGGAATTGGTGTGAATGTTGCTTATTTGGTGGTTTCAGTTTTGTTGTTTTTCTTGAGACTGGGAGTTTCAAACTCACTACGATCCTCCTGCCTTAGCAAGCCTCCCCCCACGAATGCTGGAATTACAGGTAGAGCCACTATGGCTCTATAACGGTGTGGATTTTGATGGAGGCCACTCTTGCTTCCAACAGAATTTATATTTTGAAATTACTTTGAATTTAAAGAATGCTGGACAGCGGGGACTCCATATCTCTCTGCATACCCCCAGTTACTGACATCTCCCTTCTTTGCTGACATGTTGCTTTGGTGTTGTAGATGTACCCTACTTAGATAAACCCCTACTTAGATACTATCATTAACCAAGTCAAGATTTCCATTCAAATTTTCTTCTATTTTTCATAACATTGCCTTGCTAGCTCAGGATCCTGTTTTTCCTTGGAGATTAAAAACAACTATCTACGCACTCCCCAAAGAGTACCATGACAGAAAAAGAAATCTGACTTAAGTCTAACTTATTGAGCCAATGAGTTTGCTGGTGTTACTTATGGGGACAGGAGTGACCCAAAGACAGTTTCATCACCAAGAAGGCCCACACCTCACTGTGGTTGAAGACTCATGAAAGCTCCCTGGAGCAACCTGAGCAACTTGCAGGCAACTCCACCAGAGAGCGAGTCTTCCCATCGGTGTCTGGGTCTCACATCTCCTTGGAAACAGCTCTGTGATTCTTGTAGCTGTCTGAGCTTCCCAAGTCTGCTGAGTTTCTCTGGAATCCTTCTCCTAGGAGGGAACGCTTCAGTTAGAAGGAATAGGCATACAGCACTGATTGGGCATTTATGACATTTAGTGATCGTGTCTCCTTAGGTTCCTCTGGCTCCATAGTTCAGGACCTGACTTGCTGGGGGTCACCTTGATGGTTTTCAGGATTGGTTAGTCAGTCTGGGATATTCTACTAGAGTAAGTTTGGGTTTTGTTTGTTGGGGGGGATGTTGTGAGTTGGGGAAGAAGACCAAAGAGATGTAACGCATGAAGTAAGAAAGAAGGTCTATCTTCCTGACTTCTGCACAGAGATGTATTCTCACCCCTTATATGAATTTCCTGTGTATGGAACATGACTTCTACTTCCTCACTTCCTCATTTATTCAGTCGTGAAGCTGCTCCGACATTGATCTGGATGCTTCACATTCTGATGCGTCAGCAATGCTATTCTGTATAACCTTTATGCCCTCATCATTGGCCATTTCTTTCTTTCACGGTGTCCAGTTATAACAGGGATGTCCCTTCTCAGGATGCTACAGCTGACAATGTGTCTCAGTAACCAGCAAGGCTCAGGGTGCCAATGTGATTCAATCTGTAGTTCTTGGTGTCCCACTGTAATGGAGTGTGTAAAACCTTTAATATTCCACTTATTGGGTAGTTTCCCCTAGTGCCACAGGTGTGGTGAGAGAGTAGCCCAAGGTGTTCCACATATGGTGGGTATAACCTCTGCTGTCCAGTGTGTAGTGTGTGTAACCTGACCTGGTCCCAAGTGTAGTATAGGAAGTGGAGAAGAAAAAGGAGGAGCTGCCACTTACTGAATGGTGGTTATTTAATGTCACAATGATGGTGCCATCTTGCTTTCAAGAACCAGGATCTAATGGACAACGAAATCAGTGCCATTCTTGTTTCTGCAATCTTGGGTTGGTATGTATAATGAAAAAGGATAGTTTGCTTTCTTTTTAAAAAATAAAAAATTTTAAAAAATTAAAAAAAAAAAAACTCTGGCCAGGCTGTAGTGGTGCACACACAGCACTTGAGAGGCAAGGGTAGGCAGACCAGCCTGGTCTACAGAGAATTCCTAAACAGCCAAGGCTACACAGAGAACCCTGTCAAAAAAAAAAAAAAGAAAAAAAGAAAAGAAAACTCGAGATTTTGTTTTCTTTAAATGAGGTTTATTAATATCCATTTTCTAATCTTTATATAGGCATGGTAAATTTATGGGATACTAATCTATATAGTTATGTAATGCTATATATATATGCATATAGAGTTGTATAGTTATACATGCAAAGTTCTTTTTATGTTTAACTAAAATATTGACATAATTATACATTTTCTTGTAATTTTTTAAACTTCCAATGGTTATTTTATACTACTCCTATGTCCCTTTAACAACAACTCATACATGTGTGTGCACAAATGTACATATACATATGGACATACACATACATATACACACAAATACATATATGTATATACATTTTTATATGAGTTTCTTTCTTAAAACTATTATTTTCTCACTTTAAAGACCCTAACTCTGGCTCTGATCTCCTTGGTTGATTATGGCTCTTGTGAGACTGTGTCTTTCTTTGTAGCCCTCGCGGGTTGGGTCACTATTTCATCGAGGCGCCCTGTCTCAGTCTCCACGAGTACTGAGATTATAGGTATGAGCTATCACCCCTCACAGAGAACTTTGATCTTGTTAAGGATTGTTTTGGCTCCTGGTAGGTCCCACATACATCCTCATGAATTTTAGAATTAGCATCTCACTTTCTACCTAAGCTAGTTTGGGTTACTATCTCATTACTTTGAACCTTTATCACAGATTTTAAATACAATTAGTGTCTCTGCTCGTGTGTCTTCTATAAACCATCTCACTGCGCTTGTTACTGGAGGGTTTTTTTTATCTGATTTTTTTCAGCTTTATATTATTCTAGTGAAAATTATGTATCATCTAGATTAAGCAAATGGACTCTTGAGTATTTTTGTTTTAACATATAAGGTTACTGGTGATCCAATACGATTAATCAAGATTTTTCCTCCATCCAACAAGTAGATCAATTCAAAGGTCCAGGCCTGAGTCACAATCCCAGAATCCTCTGCTTTGTTGTTGTTGTTGTTTTGCTTTGCCTTCCCTGTAGGATGGATAGGAAGTTTCCTTTGGATTTCTGAGGTGAATTGTGTTTTAACCTATCAGAGTCTTGGGAAAGGATCTTCCTGGGTTCCACTTCCCACCTAGACAAGCCAAAGACTTTTCTTGGATATGTTCTCAGGAATTATAACCCATGTTCCCCAAAGCCCCTCAGCTGAGAAGTGGGCAAAGAACTCATTCTCATACTTAGGATTGGAGTCCGCCTCTGGGAATCTACTTTGTAAAATGAGCATTCAAATGCAAATATCCACAAGCAGCACTTTATCTGATGAATCTAGGGGTTTATATCAGGAATGTTTCCATTTTATATTAATCTTATCAACGTACTGGCAATGTCAGGGAAGAACTGCCCCTTACGTTGGCAACCCTTTCCTAGCCTGTCCGCTACAGAGTGCAAACACACTCCACAGTGGGGTTTTCTCTCTGGAGGGCTCTCAGTAAGTGTTGGGTGAGGCATGATTACTTTGACAGAATGTATACATGACTGAATAATGTCCATTAATACTTGAAATCGGTTGATCTCGGAGTTCTGTACCGTTAGAATAATTGTACCTCTGCCACTGAAGTGTTTCAAAAGAAAGCCTACCGTGAACATGATGTCCCCTTCCTCCTTCTTTCTCTGTCTCTCTCCCTCCCTCCTTCTCCTTCCTACCTTCCCTTTCTCTCCCACCTTCTTCACTTCCTTATTTCTCCTGTCTCTTCTCTTTTCTACCATATATGTTTAGCTAAATGAAACTATTTAACTCTGTGTAGTTTTAGGGGGTCTTCTGTGTTCTGCTCTCCTTGGGTCAAGTGCCAGACATCCCGCAGTCAAGGGAGAGAATGCACCTATGGGGATGTCAATGCAGGCTGTGTTTCAACCCCTCCCTTCCTAAAAGAAAAAATATTTATATATAAAATCTAATGAAATTAAATTAAGCTCAGACCAGAGAGAGAGGGAGATAGGGGAAGCACACAATGGATTTGGGAGCTGGCCGTGGAAAATCTCTTTGGGGGGCATTTTGGAAGATAACAACTCTAAGTAGGTTTATCAGATATTAATTTATCATGCATTTGATGTTTGTAGGAGATACCTAAAGTAGGATAAAGGAGTATTCTTCTCCCTTGTTTTTCTCTATTATTTCCTCTAAATGCTGATATACATTTGGCAAAGCTGACTTCACTTTATCACTCTGTGAGATATTAAAATATGCCAAGTCAGTAATGATTTTATGGCATTCCACATGCATGTATGTGTCTGTATATATATCCATATACTTGTGGCTATGTATTCCTCATTTGTCCATGACTTTGTGTACACATGTGTATGTATGCATTGATGTGTATTTGTATGTGCACACATTTGTGTCTATACATGTATGTCTGCATATGTGTATATATATACACATACCTGTATTGTATCCATGCATGTAAGTATACATGTGTATGTAATTGTGTGTGTAGTAGTGTGTATGTGTATATGTATGCAAATGTCTATGTGTATACATGTGTGTAAGTACAAACACATCTGTGTGTGTGGTGTATGTGTGTGTATATGTGGTATGTGTGTGATGTGTGTGTATATGTGCATGTGATGTGGTGTGGTGTGTGTGTGTGTATTTTCTCCCACGTTCCTATGACTGTGATCTCAGTTTTTTAAAATGACTGTTTACGTGGGCCAGGAGTCAACAACAGGCAATCTAAATAGCCCAATGATTAGTCAAGGAAAAATAAATTAAAATAAACAGCACATAGTCATTAAAATAAAAAAAAAAGGAGGAGGTTTACTCATCAAGCCTGGGTCAGTGGTGACCAGAAATCAATGCTGTCAATGGCTGCAGACATCAGCGAGGCTCTCTAAGTCTGGGTTGGAACCTTCAAGCCAAGTGCCCAGGCTGCTACCAGGGATGAGCAGGAATGGGGAAGGGATACCTGTGTTTGCCACCTGTCAGTCCTAGCTGGTCCCTGGGGCGGAGTGCTTCCAGCTATGACGGACAGAAAACCATGCCTGCCTTCACCTGCCCCCCCACACACACACGCACCATCCTCCTGCAGTATACAGTCTAACATACTGACCGCATGACCATCTAAAGCATGTGTACTAAGTTCATGCCAAAAGTACTCAAAACAGGCTCAAAGTTGTCCGGGTCCTCATATCAAACCACTAAGCAAAAGAAGAGAATTCTCTTCGATTCTCCATTTGAAAGTGTATACCCAGTTAAAGCTGGACAAACTGCTTCGTGGCTATACATAATTGCTTTTATTATTCCTAAGCTCAGGGAGCATCTCCCACCCCCAGAATATTTTTGTTATGAACTTGTGAGAAAGATGCAAGAATGGGTAGCCTTTATACTGCGTGGATGCCCCTACCTAAGTTCAAATTTTTGTCTCTGCCTTGCCGCCACTCTCCCTGCTCCTCATGCCCAGCTGCCCATTTTCTTGCCTTGATAGCACTCAAAACAGTTTATCATCTATCTGTTCCTTCAAACCAATGGGCTTACATAAACCAAAGCTTCCCCAGAAGAACAGAAATAACGTCCATGCTGCTGTTATCAATACACCAGCAGCCTGTCCCCTAATTGTCTGGCTTGGGATGCTGCAGCCCTGTTGCTGCCCAGCAAGGAGCCAGGGGCCCCTGGAAGGGTCACCCATTGCACCACCCCAGCCAGCTGGAGGCTAAGCAGACAGATCGCCCCAGCCTCTGCAGCACAGAGCCAATGATTTTTACATCAAGAAGCCTGATGTACTGCATGGCCACCCACCAATCCCTTCTCAACATCGATCCAGCCCTAAATGAGGCTCCCCTGCCCTGTACCATGAGCAATAATTAAAAAAGCAGCACATTGATTTTAACTAATATTATGAAGGTTCTGGATGCGCACATGCTTACAAAATAGTGGGCTTCGCCATCCTTCACTACGACAAAGAATTCTGATTATTGCCCGAGCACAGGCAAGAGAAATGTGTCTGCGAGTGACATGTCAAAACTTATTCCTGCTCTGTTTTATTATAAACCTTGTCTGAACAGCGGTGGAACATTTTCTTCTTCTTCAAGAGTGTCGTGAATCAAATCAGAGTGGGCTGAAGTGTGAGTGAGGCTGGAGTGAGGGACTAGGGGGTCCTTCTTAAAATAATGCTATCCAACTATATTCACTACCTCCTTTTGAAAATAAAACTCACCTCATACAAGACAGCTCCTTGGAAGGGAATTGCGTATTTTTAGTCTTGACATTTAAAGAGAAACAATTTGTTAATGAATGCCCACTAACCTGATTCCCTAACAAAAACTAGGAAGATAGATCAGGCAGCAAAATGTTTGCCTTGCAAACATGAGGGCCAGAGTTAGATCCCCAGAACCCATGTAGAATGACCTAGGTATTGTAGCTTGGGCTTGTCATCGCAGACTAGAACAGAGTATTCCTGTAGCTCCCTGGCCAGCTACCTTAGTCTTCCTGGTGAGTTCTGGGAGATAGTGACTAATGAAGGTTACCTGAGTACCCTGGCCTCCTCCTGCATAGATGTACAAATGGGTGTGCAATATGCACACAGGAATGTGCACACACACACACACACACACACACACACACACTGAAACATGTTATAATTCCAAACAGCTTTTACTGTTCTATATCTAACCAAACGAACCCCATCCAACAACACAACAACAAAAATGTGTGAAAATTTCACAGCATTTCCAAACCATTGATGCTAAGCTATCGTTAGGATGCAGATAGCAGGGCAAGCCACCAAAGGTAACACAATCAGACACCTTCAAAACTGAGTTGAGCTCTGCTCTGCTGGCAGAATTACCAGGTGGTGGTCAGGAACCTCTTTATGGTCCCACTTCCTGTCCCTCTGCAGAGACTCAAAGTCCATATCAAAATGAGCACACAGGCTGTCCTCTTGAGCCTTGGATGCAGCTGGAAGTTTCCTGTGTGGGACTTGGGGAGACTTAGTGGAGTCTCCCTTTCCACTTCTCACATAAAAGTAGCTGGGGGTTATTTCAAGAGAGGCATAATAAGGGTGTATTACTTTAGCAGATGTTGGCAAGTGTTTAAAGGCCTATTCATTTAAATATGTAGTATCAATAAGATGCCCGATAGATAAAATCGAAGCATATACCTCAGTATATAGAAGCATGGCATACAGGCAGCGTTACAGACAAGCTGTTCCTCTGAGTTTTCAGAATCCCATGTGGCTCATTTATAAGTATACACTGGTCCATAGCTAAGCACAGATTTCAAATAGTGGGAAACTGGTTTTGCTGTTTTCTTTGTTGGATTTACTCATGTTCTTTTAGGTGCATGAATGTTTTGCTGCAGGTATAAATCTATGGGTACCACATTCACAACAGGTGCCAGTGGAGGGCAGAAGAGGATGTCAAAACCGCAACAACTGGAGTGGCAGATGGTTGTGAGCCACCACGTGGGTACGGGAAACCAAACCTTGGCTCCCTGGAAGAGCAGCTAGTGCTCTTCTCGCCTGCTGAGCCATCTTTTCAGCAACACCTCCTTTTACAAGTCCAAATTCTGTGTACGGGTATTTCGCCTGCATGCGTGTCTGCATACCACTAGCGTGCCTGGTGCCCGTGGAAGCCGGAAGATGACCTCAGATCCACTGGGTTAGGAGCTACAGCATATGGATGCTAGCAATCAAATCCAGGTCCACTGGAAGAGCAGCCGGTGCTCGTACTCACTGATCCATCTCTCTCGCCTCCAGTTTGTCATTTTTTGTCCATCTATGCATTTCTAATGAGAGGTAAAGAGACATGATTCCATGACGCAGCACTCCGTCTATCCTTGCAGCTGTGTGCAGAAGCAGCTCCGCCCTCAGACCTGCGGGCTCGCTCTCAGAACCGCTGCTCATAGTCAGCTACTGCTCAGGGACATTAACGAAAAATTCCAACTCTGTGCGTAACTCCCATGTTTTAACTTACGTCATTCTGAGTAGCGTCACGAAATCTCGCACTGCCCTGAGCCTATCCTTTCTGAATGGTAACAGTGTGTCTCCACTGTGGATGCTGTCCTTCCATTTGATGCTTGATGGCCACCCTGCTCTTCAGAGTGGCTGCTGCAGGTCACTGGATGCAAACAGGGCTTGGTATTGTCTGTAGTTCCAGGCATCCACTGAGGTCTTGGAAGACTTGTCCATGGATAAGCGACTATTGGGTGGAAAGAGTTGATTCATCTTTCTTTCTGGGCCTTGGAAATGGTACAGCAAAAAAATATTGCCTGTTATTATCTTCACAGCAACATGGCCCTACATAAACACAACTGACTTTTTAACTCTGTTTCTTTACAGTAGGGTTTTCCTTTACACAAATATGCCACATGATAAAGGGAATCTTCAAAGTGGTCCTGCAGCAATTGTTTTCAGAGAATGAACTCGAGAGTCCCAGGCTTCACACCACGTGGAAAAATTAGCATGATACCTATAAGCTGCCCACAACACACACACACACACACACACACCCCACACCACAACACACCACACCACAGGAAATGGGGGTGATTCAGATAAGGACATAGAGAAACTGTCTTCTCTTAGCCATAGGAAACACTTATAGGTTCTATATTTCCCTGCTCCGTTAAGGCTCCACAGATTTGATTAGGATATATTGCTCAGATAGAAGAAAAACCCAGTGCAAAGCCCCAGCAGCAGGCAGGGTGAGGCTTTCCTGGTAACAGGCTAGGTCCCAGGTTCTGGGCACAGCACAGAGGGAGACCTGAAAAATACTTCCCGTGGTCCATTCCCCCACCAATCATATATTCACACACACAAATGGTGGTCACCACTTCTCAAAAACACTCAGCATAGCCAGTATTGTCCAATGCCACAGCCAGATAAACACTAAGGAAAAAAAATCTCTAGAACAGTAGTTCTCATGAATAGACTCTGAAAACATCCAACAAATGCCAGAAATTTGTATTCAGCAACACATAGCAGTGTTATGTGTCATCATGAACTGAATCATCTCCGAGGCATATGTCTTTTTGCATGGTTTAGCATATAACAACCAGTAAATGCAATGCTTTTCCCCAATAGAATTAAAAATAAAAGCCACATGACCACTTCAATGGATTCAGAGAAAATATTTGAAAAATTCATAGGATAAAGCCCTTCTATAATCCAAGAATACAAGAAACATTCCAAGCCTGATGAAGATGTGAAGGCCCTATTGTCAGCTTCATATTTACGGAGAGATAAGATCATTTTCATCTAAATTGTGAAGCTAAAAATGACATTCAGTTTAACGAATTTTGTTTAAACTGTTGTAGATCAAAGACTCTGGTACCGAGAAGGAAGGGAATACTGTTTTATTCAAGATGACAGTGACTGGGAAATGACCGCAATGAATAAAGCGGCTTGGCAAAGAGTCCAGACATGGGATAAATATAGAAAAATCTATGTGATATCTACTCATTAGCATGAGCAACCCAAAATTGATTTGCTAAAATTATTTCATTTATATAAGCTCAAAAATGAAGCACTCTGGTTTTGGAAAGACTGCACAGCAGTTAAGAGCACTTGATGCTCTCACAGATTATCTGAGTTTGCTCTGCAGCACCCACAAGGGGCACAACAGCATGGGTGACTCCAGTTCCAAGACCCTCTTCTTGCCTCAGAGAGCACTTCACACATGTGGCATGCATGCATGCAGCTAAAACACTCATAAGCATAAAAGGAAAAAAAATCTTTTAAAATGTTTAATGAAATACTTTGAAAAACAAAGGCAAGACTATAATTTTTTAAAAGCCTTATTATTTTTTTTTGCTAAGAGGAACTGAAAGTATCTAAATGAGAAGAAAGTTAATCTGCTGTCACAGATTTGAAGAGCTGATACAATCTTCAAATGGTTCCACAGATTCAGCACACTTTTCATTAAAAATCATTTTCTTTTTCTCTTGTAGACATCAGCAGGCTGATTCTAAAACTCATAATAAGATAAAGGAGACCCACCACAGCAAGGCTATTCTGCAGGTAGGACACATTTGGACATTCCTGCTTTGGAGCACAGCACATCACAGGCCTACAGCTCTGACATCATGTGGTCCTGCTGCAGGACAGAGAGCAGACCAATAAACTGTCCTCGGTGCCACACATAAGCCCTATTTTACAGTCGACAAATTTCAATGAAATAATTTTTAAAAACGTTCGATGGAAGCTGACTTTTCAACAGTCGGCTAATTGCAAATAGGATGAAGGATGTCACCTTGTGTCTTGCACCAAAAAAAAAAAAAAAAAACTGAAATAGATTCACAATCAAAGGTAAAGGTTGGCTTAAAAATTATGGGAAAATGATTTGATCAAATGTTTATGCTTTTGTGTTGACTGCTCATATTTGATATGTTATAAAAGCACAATTGCTAAAAATAAATACTGATTAATTGGACTTGAAATGGGAAAGTTTGTGTTTTAAAGAAAATAAGGAAATCTCCAAGACTTGGAGAAAAGTTATGTCTGATAAAGACATGTTTCCAGAATATATTTCAAAATATATATTTTAAACCAATATTTAAAGTTCAATGACTAAATCAAAAGGAAAATCATATGACATTTTCCCAAGTAATGCATGCAAATGGTCCAATGGGAGGGGAAAGGGGTCTGTGTATCACTGACCATCACAGAAGTATAAACAGGTCTTA
>NC_022020.1:65019599-65025954 GCF_000317375.1 Microtus ochrogaster
AGATAGATAGATCTAGATATGTGTGTGTATGAAAAGTATTTTGTCAATAAAGAGATCAAAAGGTATATAGAGGGTGTATATGATTCTTAAGGCACTGTGCTGTGTGAAGGAAGCTGGGCACTGCCGCCTGCCTCATAGGATCCATTGGTAGACTGTATAACAAGGCAAATATATAGACACAAAAGGAGAAAAGTGCCTGCTCAAGCCAGAGTAATGGGGGTACGAGTAGGTATAAGCTTTCCTTGTAAAGTGTGTTGTCTCCTCCTGCACAGGGTGATGTTGCACACCTATGTCTGCAGGCGCACCCCATGGGGAGTCTATGCCCAGTCCTCCAAGCTCTCCATCTTTACTACCTCCTGGTAGTACAGACATGTATAGGCTTGTCAATAGCTATGAGGAAGATAATTTCCAAATGTACACTCTGCAATAAAATATTTGCTCGTTTGTTTGTTTGATATTCGTGTTGAACTATAAAAGTACTATTTTTATTAAACTGTGCTCCTTTGTTTTTACCAGCTTGGCACAAAACCCAAATTTACCTGGGAAGAGGGGCTTCCAACTGAGGCATTGCTTTCATCAAATTGACCTGTGTACATGTCTGGAGCACCGGAAATCTACCAGGGCCACTGCACAAAAGAAATCGACTCTTCTTCCCAGAGCAGCCACCAATTGCCAATACTTCTTCAGCCAGGGATGAGATCTCCACAGCTTCTTCTCTATGTTGGAATTTTCAACTTGCTTGATATGGAACATAGCTGCTATAGTTCATGTGTGCAATAGCCATGTTATGTGCAAAAAATATGTGTGCAACAGCCCTGTCGTGTGCAGAAGAACATGCAAACAGCCCTGTAATGTGCAGAAGAACATGTGTGCAACAGTCCTGCCATGTGCAGAAGAATATTCTTGCAACAGCCCTGTAGTGTGCAGAAGAATATGTGTGCAACATCCCTGCCGTGTGCAGGACATGTGTGCAGCAGTCGTGTTATGTACAGAAGAACATTGTGCAACAGCCATGTCATGTACAGAAGCACATGAGCAACCATGTCATGTGCTGAAGTATGTGTGTGCAGCAACCATGTCATGTGCTGAAGTATGTGTGTGCAGCA
The DNA here is from genome assembly GCF_000317375.1 of Microtus ochrogaster. Classification (NCBI taxonomy): domain Eukaryota; kingdom Metazoa; phylum Chordata; class Mammalia; order Rodentia; family Cricetidae; genus Microtus; species Microtus ochrogaster. The sequence continues at coordinate 65,020,706 of NC_022020.1, forward strand.
ACCATGTCATGTGCTGAAGTATGTGTGTGCAGCAACCATGTCATGTGCTGAAGTATGTGTGTGCAGCAACCATGTCATGTTCTGGTCTCCACTCTCATGCTCTCACACCATTTTCACTTCTGCCTGAAGGTCCTGAGCCCCGGTGCAGGGTGACGGCATTGGTAGATATGTACCATCTATTCACAGTGCCTTGAACAGCTGTGGGCCTTTGTCAGCCATTACTCATGCCAACGAGCAGCTTCTCTGCAGTGCTGTTGCCCAATGGTCAAGTCAAGCTGCCTTATGAACATTTACGTTAATACCTGTGCATTTGTGCTGCTATCTTGACAATAACAGGAATCACAAACCTAAAGTCCCACAAAACCAAAATGGTTGTGACAGAAGCCAGTGTTTTATTTTTCTTTTTTTCCCTTGAAGTCCATGACATAACCATCCAACTAATTCCATTGTTTTATAGTATGAAATACCCAACAGGGTCCTAACTGTGCAGCATCGTAAATTTATAGTACTCATTTAGGATAGAAACGAGGATGTGAAGGGCATGTCTGAGCTCTGAGTATGCACACGCATGTACAGGCTTGCTGCCCAGAGTGGAGGGAGGAATCACAAGTGCCACTCCCTGTCCTGCAATGTCCTGTAATTAAAGGGCACTGAAGGGGACCTGGGCTGTGTTCAGGTTTCAAAAATGAAACCAAAGATTGAGGAGAGCTGAGAAAGCCACATGCATGTATTCAAGACAACATGTTAATCTAAATGCCCCAAAGAGGATAAAAGCCTTAATGAACCTTGATTACTTATAAAGCAAGTGTGTGAGCCCTCCACTTTGCAATGAGCTGTCAATTTAGCCAGCACTCTACAATTCAGTCATTAGTGTTTAAAAAGAACCTGGGCAATGGGAGCCCAGGATCTAAAATTAGGTTGTTTGGGAATATGATTCTGGTGACATGTTAAATTGTATTTTAACTTCACAGTGGGGTGGGTGCTAGCCTGAGGGTTATAAACCCTGGAAGTCACAAAAATGTGGTCCCCAGCCATTTTCCCTTCTTAAAACCAGGGTTGCCTCATTCAGCCAAAGTTCCAATTCAGCCTCAGAATTGTGTCAGAAGCCAGTGAAACTAAAGATGCATGGTATTGCAATGGGGAAACTACGCCCTGTGGCATTCTATCTGGAAAGGTCTTAGGTGCAGCTACCCCGAGTCTGTAATGACTGTGTAAACCAAAGTAAGCCTCTTACATGGGTAGACAAACAAGTAGATATAATCCCCACCCACGGAGACTTAGAATATCAACACTGGAGAATTACATCAAGGTCATCCAGGTTAGCACAGACCTTGTCTCATAAATGAGTATGGCAGGTATGGCATTTGAAGCTGATGTGTCACACTGTGTTCTGTCACTTATTCCATCGTCAAGTCGTCCTTGGTCCTGTGAGGGCTGGCTCCCAGTCCACTGCTCTTAGGACGTACTGCTCCTTTATATTTCTTTTCCTTCCAAAAGTAAAAGAAAGGCTCATAAAAATGTTTGGTTGTATTTTAGTATGTTCAAGACCATAAAAGGAGATGGTGTGAAGGGAGAGGAGTGGGAGGCATGAGTCAAATAATAAAAACACACCTGGGAGGTCTAGAGAAACAGTTCAACAGTTAGGAGCACGTGCTGCTCTTCCAGAGGACCCAAATTCAGTTCCAAGCACCCAGGCTATGTGGGGCACAACTGCCTGTATCTCCAGCTCCAGGGAATCAACAGCCCCTTGGTCACCTTTGCCACCTACAAATGCATGTCACACAACACACACACACACACAGACGGAGAGAGAGAGAGAGAGAGAGAGAGAGAGAGAGAGAGAGAGAGAGAATAAGCTCAGAATGCAAAATATCAGAAACATAAACTACAATTTTGATAGCATTTACCCTTCTGCCTTGAAAATGAATGATTAGAAGATTCCTAAAACTGAACTACAACAAAATCAGCAGAACTAAATTGGCATGTTCAAAATGGATACAATATAAATAACTCAACTAGAAAAGCTAAATTTAAACATAATAAAAACTATACAGTAAGTCAACATGCCAAGCACCTCATGACAGATCAGAGGATACGATTACAAATGATATAGAAATTAAAACCAAAGGATTTCAATCATGCAATTGGTAGAGTCTAGTTAAATAAAAGTATGTATTGAGCCCACTCTATATGAGGGATGTCATAGAAAATTTATCAGATATTTTAGTTATATTAGAAATATAGAAACATGTGCCATGTGTTCATCATTTGATAAAAATTTGTTTTCTGATCTTTTAGACAGGGTCTCAATAGGCAGCCCAGACTACTCTCAGCATCCCCATCCTCCTGCTGGCCTGTCCACGTTGCTGGGATTCTAGGTGGCTGCCACCATGTCTTCACTTAGAGTCAGAATTCTAATTGACTAATACTTAAAGACAATATTCTGATTATAGCATATATTTAAAATGATAAAATCTTAACAGTGAGAGAACTACTCTAGGCATGAGGCTGAGTAATAAAACATCCTGCCATGAAATGGTTCCATAGAAACTTTTACTTGATTTTGAGTGTGAAGAATCTATTTTTACATAGATGCATCTTCAACCTAAAATTGTGTTTTCTTATTAGAAATACTGGTTGCTAACCCTGAGCACTGGGTCATTTTTTAAGACTCTACCTGGAAATGTGTTAGCCTAAATATGACAGTCAGTGATTTACATAGCTCACCCTACAAAATACAGATCTAAAAGAAGGAAGGACCAGGGCTGCCTCATTGGCAGTGCTTCTTGGGGAGGTTGTGGAACCTTGAGGAACAACAGCCTTACTAGAGAAAATTAGCTATTGGAGGCAGGCATACAGGGTTTATAACCTCACCCCACTTCCAGTTATTGCTCTCTGATTTCTATGTGTGATGAGCTACCTTCCTGCTCTGGCTGCTTCCTGTCAAACTTCCCACTGAATGAAATGTTTATCTAATTATTTTATCAATTAAAAACTCAGGAATCAGATATTTAGATAAAAACCTGATTGGCCAGAGAAGTGACCTGACCAGGGAGTGACCTTCTCTCTTTCTTCTTCCTCAACCCAAAAAGATGGAGAGTCTTTCTAAGCCCCTTTCCTGCTACTTCTGTGTCTTTCTCCATATATGTCCTGGGTTCTCCAAAACCTCTATGACTAATTTTGGTCAGATAGTAGTTAGCTCTGCCCTCTGATTCAAGGTAAGTTTTAGTGTCAGAATGCAATCAAAGTACCTTACAACATTTCCCCATTTTTGGCTAAATAAAAAGGGAAGGTTTTAACACTAACACAGAAAAACTATACACAATAAGAAAAACTATCAGGTAAGAATTACATTCACAATGATTATGGTAAACTCAGAGAAAATTATTTATTCATTATCAATCCTATCTTGGTGAGTCCAAAGTTTTGTACCTAATTCAGTTTCTATCTAACTTGTATGACAAATCTAAAACTACCATTTTAGACCTCAAAACATTTTTCCTCTGCAACATTGGGCATCCATCCTCAGCTTCAGGCCTAGAATATTTGACAGGCTTTTCTATCAAACAGGAATTTCTAAAGGACTGGCCCACTTTGTCATGACAAAGGTTGGCAGCAACTGAAGTCTGCCAGGAGAAAACCCCAGACTCATGCAGAGAGCCTGGGGGTGATGAGGGAAAGTCAGCTGCTGTGGTCATTCTGGCGGCTGCAAAGCCAGCAGAGAGTCACTGCCTTGTGACCTTATGCCTTGTGTTGGACACCTAGTGAAGCCTTTATCTAATTATTCTTTTATCAATAAAAACTTGGGAGTCAGATATTAGTGTAAAACCCTAATTGGTCAGAGAAAAGACCAGTGACAACCCTGCCTCTCTTTCCTTTATCCAAAAGGCAGAGAATCTTACTAAACCTCTCTTTAGTACTTCTTGTGTCTCTCTGTAAATCTTGAACCCTCCAAAACCTCTATAGCTAATGTTGGTCAGCTGGTAGCTAATTCTGCCCTCTGATTCAAGGTAAATTTTATTGTTAGTCTCGGGAGTGTCAGGATGCATTCAAAATATCCCACGACATCCTTCACCATTATATACTAACCCTCTGAAACAATAAATCAAAATAAACCCTTTCTTCTATAAATTACTGTGGTAGTTTGAGTGAAAATGGCCCCCATGGATCATATATTTGAATGCTTGGTCCAAAGTTGGTAGGAATATTTGGAAAGAATTAGAAGTATGATCTTGTTGGAGTAGGTGTGTCACTGGGGTGAGCTTTGAGGTTTCAAAGGAGCTCAGTTAGTTCTCTCTCTCTCCTCTCTCTGACTTATGGTGGTTGCTGTCTCAGTATGCATGCTTTCTGCCAATATTCCAGCACCAAGCCTGCCTGCCTGTTGCCATGTTCCCTACCACGATGACCATGGATTCTGACCCTCTAGAACCATTAGCTCCCACATTCAAAGCTTTATAGGTTGCCTTGACCATGATGTTTTGAATAGAAGTAGAAGAGTAGCAAATATACTCCCTAATCTCCTTTCTATCACCATCCTATTTCTATATCTATAATATATGATGATGTCCTTCATATAAATATAATTATACTGTATTTGCGGTTTGGGTACTGGTTCATGTCACTGAGTATATGCAATGTATGAAGGTTTCTTCCTGCAAGAATATAGTTCATTGTATGCTTGGTGTAAGCACAGAGGCCAAGATATTATCTTGCTACTATTTATAATCCATTTGTGGTTCTGGACCCAAGGTGAGTTTCTTCTAGACAGCATAGAGTTGGGTTATGGTGAAGTTTCTATGTTTTATCTTTTGCTAATTCATTCTGACAATTTCTGTCTCTGTTGTAGTAGAGGGTGATGCACACGATTTAAAGCAGCTGATGACAAGTGAGATGCAGTTCTATCATTTTACTTTTTATCTTCTGCCTTAGAACATTTAATTCCTCCTTTCTTGTATGGTTGTTCTCTTTTGTATTTAATTGGGAGTTTTTGTAGTAAAATATTTAAATGCCATTCTTCTTCCTTTGTATGAATATTTGGCATTTTGTTCTTTGTAGTTATCCTGGAGATTAGATCAAATATCCTAGAATTTTAGCAATCTAATTTGAATTGATATATACTTAGCTTTGATGACACACACATACATAAAGTCTGTGCACCGTCATGGCTCTGCCCCAGCGCCTTTCATGAAAGTATGCCTTCATGCACTTTGTGCCCAAACCATAAACTAGTTATTTCTTCAAGCCTGCCT
>NC_022020.1:65026054-65029535 GCF_000317375.1 Microtus ochrogaster
GAGAGAGAGAGAGATACACCTTTCATACATACACACATATGCAGAGAAATTAACTGGATAGTTGCTGAAGACGTCTGTCTTTTTAGTAGTGGGGTGAGGTACAGGAGTGGAGATAAGGGGAACATTGTGCTTGTTTTCTTAGTGATTGGAAGTTAGTGTTTGGAAAGCTATGGCATGGGATGGTATATCTGCATTCAGTGGGTTAAACTAGGTGAGCACGGGTGTGCCCGAGAGTTCCAGGAAGCAGTGCTGTGAATACAAATGAGGCCTTTTCTTCCAGAACATCAGGCTTCCTCTACAAAGCTGTTGCAATCTTGTCCAGTGCTTCTGGGCCTAACCTGCTCTCCCTGGGCCCCTGCTGTTTTGGCAAATTCTCAGGAAGCCACTGGTCCCCCTATATCTGGTAGAACTTCGGCCTGTGTGTTCAGCCAGAACTGGCTTCCTTCACAGGGTGCCCATTCTCCATTGGAGGACATTTAAAGGCCTGAATGTGCTTGTCAAATGTGTTGTGAACTCATATATGGCTTGGGTTATGGATACCTAGACGCCAGTCACTTAAAAGCTGTTTTTTTTTTTAATACTTGAGATCTCTGTTTTATTCTTCAGAAGTGAACTGTCTTCCACGGATTTCATTCCATGGAGAAGGCTAGTTCAGTGGTGTCTCAGAGGATGGCGGGTGGACTTGCTCCTGTGGGAAGGTCTAGAGGACGATCAGCAACTCAGATCTCATTGCCAGGGAGCTGACAGAACTCGGCCCTCAAGCTCTGTTGCAGGGTTGGTTTCTTTCTTATTCTTGTCACTTGATAGAGCAGAGTTAGTTTATTTCTCTCGTGATTTATATTCCCACTAGAGAACTTGTATTTCTTCACAAAGCCTTTATGTGTTATTTTATTTTATTTTTCATTTTTCTGGCTAATCTCATGACTTAGTTTCTCCAGCATATGTAATTTTACCTGTGGAAGCATTCTATTTGGCTTCTTAATGGTATCAAGTTAGAGTTAAGAATTAGAAACACATGATAATGTTTTACGTCAATCACGAATCATCTCCCTGATGATTTTCTTCTTGTGAACAGAAATCAGTGTGCACAGTACTTATTGACTCCTCATGGTGAATTGGGTGAGAAATGCCCCCATAGACATCTGCAAGCCTGATACCCAGTTAGCAGTGCTTCTTGGAGAGGTTGTGGAACCTTGAGGAACAACAGCCTTACTAGAGAAAATTAGCTATTGGAGGCAGGCATACAGGGTTTATAACCTCACCCCACTTCCAGTTATTGCTCTCTGATTTCTATGTGTGATGAGCTACCTTCCTGCTCTGGCTGCTTCCTGTCAAACTTCCCACTGAATGAAATGTTTATCTAATTATTTTATCAATTAAAAACTCAGGAATCAGATATTTAGATAAAAACCTGATTGGCCAGAGAAGTGACCTGACCAGGGAGTGACCTTCTCTCTTTCTTCTTCCTCAACCCAAAAAGATGGAGAGTCTTTCTAAGCCCCTTTCCTGCTACTTCTGTGTCTTTCTCCATATATGTCCTGGGTTCTCCAAAACCTCTATGACTAATTTTGGTCAGATAGTAGTTAGCTCTGCCCTCTGATTCAAGGTAAGTTTTAGTGTCAGAATGCAATCAAAGTACCTTACAACATTTCCCCATTTTTGGCTAAATAAAAAGGGAAGGTTTTAACACTAACACAGAAAAACTATACACAATAAGAAAAACTATCAGGTAAGAATTACATTCACAATGATTATGGTAAACTCAGAGAAAATTATTTATTCATTATCAATCCTATCTTGGTGAGTCCAAAGTTTTGTACCTAATTCAGTTTCTATCTAACTTGTATGACAAATCTAAAACTACCATTTTAGACCTCAAAACATTTTTCCTCTGCAACATTGGGCATCCATCCTCAGCTTCAGGCCTAGAATATTTGACAGGCTTTTCTATCAAACAGGAATTTCTAAAGGACTGGCCCACTTTGTCATGACAAAGGTTGGCAGCAACTGAAGTCTGCCAGGAGAAAACCCCAGACTCATGCAGAGAGCCTGGGGGTGATGAGGGAAAGTCAGCTGCTGTGGTCATTCTGGCGGCTGCAAAGCCAGCAGAGAGTCACTGCCTTGTGACCTTATGCCTTGTGTTGGACACCTAGTGAAGCCTTTATCTAATTATTCTTTTATCAATAAAAACTTGGGAGTCAGATATTAGTGTAAAACCCTAATTGGTCAGAGAAAAGACCAGTGACAACCCTGCCTCTCTTTCCTTTATCCAAAAGGCAGAGAATCTTACTAAACCTCTCTTTAGTACTTCTTGTGTCTCTCTGTAAATCTTGAACCCTCCAAAACCTCTATAGCTAATGTTGGTCAGCTGGTAGCTAATTCTGCCCTCTGATTCAAGGTAAATTTTATTGTTAGTCTCGGGAGTGTCAGGATGCATTCAAAATATCCCACGACATCCTTCACCATTATATACTAACCCTCTGAAACAATAAATCAAAATAAACCCTTTCTTCTATAAATTACTGTGGTAGTTTGAGTGAAAATGGCCCCCATGGATCATATATTTGAATGCTTGGTCCAAAGTTGGTAGGAATATTTGGAAAGAATTAGAAGTATGATCTTGTTGGAGTAGGTGTGTCACTGGGGTGAGCTTTGAGGTTTCAAAGGAGCTCAGTTAGTTCTCTCTCTCTCCTCTCTCTGACTTATGGTGGTTGCTGTCTCAGTATGCATGCTTTCTGCCAATATTCCAGCACCAAGCCTGCCTGCCTGTTGCCATGTTCCCTACCACGATGACCATGGATTCTGACCCTCTAGAACCATTAGCTCCCACATTCAAAGCTTTATAGGTTGCCTTGACCATGATGTTTTGAATAGAAGTAGAAGAGTAGCAAATATACTCCCTAATCTCCTTTCTATCACCATCCTATTTCTATATCTATAATATATGATGATGTCCTTCATATAAATATAATTATACTGTATTTGCGGTTTGGGTACTGGTTCATGTCACTGAGTATATGCAATGTATGAAGGTTTCTTCCTGCAAGAATATAGTTCATTGTATGCTTGGTGTAAGCACAGAGGCCAAGATATTATCTTGCTACTATTTATAATCCATTTGTGGTTCTGGACCCAAGGTGAGTTTCTTCTAGACAGCATAGAGTTGGGTTATGGTGAAGTTTCTATGTTTTATCTTTTGCTAATTCATTCTGACAATTTCTGTCTCTGTTGTAGTAGAGGGTGATGCACACGATTTAAAGCAGCTGATGACAAGTGAGATGCAGTTCTATCATTTTACTTTTTATCTTCTGCCTTAGAACATTTAATTCCTCCTTTCTTGTATGGTTGTTCTCTTTTGTATTTAATTGGGAGTTTTTGTAGTAAAATATTTAAATGCCATTCTTCTTCCTTTGTATGAATATTTGGCATTTTGTTCTTTGTAGTTATCCTGGAGATTAGATCAAATATCCTAGAATTTTAG
>NC_022020.1:65030705-65049280 GCF_000317375.1 Microtus ochrogaster
AGGTCAATGCCTGACTTTTTATCCCCTCTAGGAATCTCAAGAACTAAACTGAAGAGTCTACTATACAGAGAATAATTGCTTAGAATTTTGTAGGTGCTAAATAGAAACACCTATTTCTAGTGCTTGTTTCCACTGGAATACTCCAACTTGGGTCCTCAACTCTGACAGCTTCAGTTGGAAATCAAGATCCATCAGGCCTAGGCCTGTGGTCAGAGCCTGTAACTGTTCACTACTCTTGGTGCATGGTCACTAGCATGGAGACAGGTTCACTAATCCTGGGGATGACATCATGTGTGAGGAGGTGCTCAGGGAATAAGAGAGGGTCATTCTAGAAACCTTTAGAAACTTGGGTATTTCATCCATTTTAACTTACAAACATAGTTACAGCTGTAAGGGGAAGGAGCCAGAGAAACATTATTCATAATCTTCATTCACTCTTAAGGAAAAAATAGTAATTTAGGAAAATTGCTTAAGCATGTTGTTCTATCTTACTGTGAAACTAATTTATATTTATTTACATATTTCCAAAACAAGTAGAAACTATGTATTTGATCTATGTTTTCTAAGTAAACAGTGTCTTCTATGTTAGTAGGTTACCATTTTTTTTTCAGATGACCCTATGAGGAGAGCTAGTTTTCCAGGCTAGTCTTTGTGATGTACACTTTCTTTGGGATTGCCATGGGGTAGGGATGGGGCAACTCAGAAACATCATAACACAAAATAAACTTACAATCCAACAGATCTTTAGAAACAGTTTCATGGACTCCAGAGGTTGACTTTGATATTTCACATAATGGTTATGCCATATCGAGCATGTTTGATCATTCATGTAGGACTTACCAGAGGACCTTCTCAAAGTTTGGATGTCATTAGCACACATACATAAGCATGCATACACTCACATATCAAAAAAACAATGCAGACTCTCAGCCATTCTTTTCACCCACCCATATATTTCAGCCACAACTATAATTAATCTGTAAATTTATTACTGAATTTTAAGAAAGATGTGATTTAAAGAACTAGTGAGATATATTGTGAATTAATAAGATGGAATTGGTCACCCAATTTACAATTAATTCTTTGAGAAATTTGTTCAGTGTGCTTTGACCATATTCATTCCCTCCCCATTTCTCCCAGAGCCAAGTCCCCTACAAATTTTGTATCATCTTTATCTTTCATCCAAAAAGTCCGAGCTGTGTTCTCTATATATTCATGGATATGTGGCCTTTTATTGGAGCATGGTTGACATACCTAGATCAATATTCTTACAGAAAAAAATGACCTCTCTCTCTTCCAGGAGTTGAATTTCATGTCTACCTTCCCTCTCCATGCTGGTGATTGGCTGGGCTGAGCTTTCATGGGTCTTGCACAGCCTACCATTGCTACTATGAATTCATACATACGGCTTCTCTGTTGTATCCTGAGGGCAGAGTTGTCTTTTCTTACTCACCTCTGGCTCTTAAAGTCTTTCCATACCCTCTTCCACAATAATCACTGAGGAGAGAGAGAGAGAGAGAGAGAGAGAGAGAGAGAGAGAGAGAGAGAGAGAGTTATAGATGTCTCATTTAGGGATGAGGATTCTATGGTCTCTTATTCTCTTCACTTTGAGCAATTCTAAGCCTCTGTTAATGACCATCTACTTCAAATAGAAGCTTCTCTTATGAAGGCTGAGAGATGCATTATTCTATGGCTATAGCAGTAAGTCATCATTAGTCTATAACAATATCCATTTTGCAGAACAATAGTAGGTTCTCTCCCAGGGCCCATGATCTTAGCCACTGTTTCTTGAACAAACACTGGTGCCAGGTATAAGTTACATCTGCAAATTAATACTTATATCCAATCAAAATGTGGTTGGTTACTTCCATGATGTTTAAGGCACTATTACACCACTGGGTATGTTTTGCCAGGGCAGCTGTTATTGTAGGTTACAGTTCTCCTCCAGCAGTGTGAATAACACTGTTTAACACTATGAAAGCCCCCCAGTAGGAACAAACCTTCCAGGTTAGTACCAGTTTATTAGTTCCATGTTCTATGACTTTGGTATGCAGTGCCTTCAGCCCCAGGGGCTTACTTACCATTAAGTTCCGGAGGTAACCAATAATATTGCCAACAGCCTATAACGTTTAGGAGTCTTTGGACTCTCATTGGCCAACATTTGAAATAGTAAATAAAAAGCCAAGGGTAAAAAGCCAATTTTATACAGGCAAATATTGTTAAATGCCATAAAGGTGCAATATACCAGTGGATAAAGCACTTCCTGCACAAGAATGAGGATCTGGATTCAGATCCTAAGCACCCATGCAGAAGAAAGGTGAGATGCTTTTCCCCTGCAACCCCGGCATGGGGTCTGGAGGTGAGAACAGAGAGAGGAGGATTCTGAGGGATCTGTGGCAAACCAGACTAGCCAAATCAGTAAGTAACAGGTTCTCTCTCTCTCTGTGAGAGAGAAAGACTCAAAAAGGAGCAGGAAGGCAAACAGAGGAGATGTGAACTCTCCTTAGAGGAAAGAAGGGAGGGGGCATGAATCATTCACTTGGGGCTGACTGAGAGCAGATCCTCAGCAAGGCCATTTTTAACCATCTTTTCTTTTAAGGGTGAAGGCTTTTGGGGGTGTGGTCTGCCTTTTGAGAAGTGCATCCAGGGGAAGGTGATGGGCTGAACAGGACTTGGTACTGCCCAGAGCCACCTAGAAGCCAGGGCTGGGTACCGACTTCAGTGAAGTCCATTCTGTTGTTGTGACACAAGCCATGGTAAGAGGGGGGAGGGGAGGGGACAGGAGGGGAAGGGAGAGGGTGCAGGGGAGATGAGGGGAGAGAAAAGGGGGGAGGGGAAGGAGAGATGCTCCTTCAAAGCGATTACTAATAAACTGGTCAGCTATCTTGTGCTTTGTTCAGCAACCCCTGCTGCTTTTCAGTGTGTCTGTAGAAGGTCTGTTTTAGCTGCCAGGAAGCCCTCGCGTGAAGCTAGGGAGGAAAGCGCACTTTTGACACTGGGAAAGATCAATCAATGCACTTACAAAGAGGTAGAAATAGTGAAGGAGCACTCAGCATGTTGTCCTCGACAGACCAGGAGCCAGGGTGTCCACTAGGCCTTGTCGATCAATGGGCTGTGTGGACTGCACGGCCCCGGTGGTGGCAGTGATATTCTGCGACCAATGAGCTGGTGGCCAGCGGCAACTCTGTGCAGCACATACAAGATCCAGAGAGCTTCAGTTAAGCTCTTCAGAGAGCCAGGACCAGCACCCAATAGCCTATGGGATTCCAGAAACAGAAGAAAACCGATAATGTCAGAGGTTCAGAATGGCCCCCTCCCCTCAGTACGCTGCTGTCAATGATACCTGTCCAAGTCTCCTCATAATCCTTAGCATATTCTCTTTGCCTTTGATAGGAATGAAATTGCATCAAGGTCATTTTTAATAACTGTCAATAGCTTGGGGCAGCCAGCAGCTTTATTGACGCCAGCACGGAAGCACTCTGGGAGCCACAGAGAGTACATACCCGGCCTGGGAACAGTGATCCACTGGGAAACAGACTATTATTGATATTAGTAAATTGATATTGATAGAAATTTGATGTGGAGAGTACATCTGAGTCACTGTACAAGATTCTCATGTCAACAGCCTGGAGAGTAAGAAGGCTCGGGGGGCCCAGCGGTCTACGCCCGCACCAGAAGATGCTCTCGGGCCGTGGAAGCCGTTCCCTAGCTTCCCTCCGCAGTTTGGAAGAGGAGGTCTGGGGAAAAAAAGCATATGTTTCTGTTTGTTTGTTTTTGTTTTTGAGACAGAGTTTCTCTGTAGTTTTTGGAGCCTGTCCTGGATCTAGCTCTCTAGACCCCTGCCTCTGGGGTTGTGGTCTGTGGGCTGAATATCCTTTGCTTTATGCCTAGTATCCACTAAGGAGTGAGTACATACTATATTTGTCTTTCTGGGACTGGCTTACCTCACTCAGGAATTTTTTTTTCTAGTTCCATCCATTTGCCTGCAAATTTCAAGATGTCATTGTTTTTCACCACCGAGTAGCACTCCATTGAGCAAATGTACCACATTTTCTTTATCAATTCTTCAGTTGAGGGGCATCTAGGTTGTCTACAGGTTTTAAGGCTGATGTTAAGGAATCTAGTGGTAGTGGTGGCCACACTACATTGTGGACACATTAAGTCCTGGAACTGAACCCCAAATATGACTTCTACAGTATGTGAATTATGTCTCAGAAAGCAGGTGAGCCTGGACATGAAGCACAAGAGAGGGAGTCTGCTCTTTACCTCAGAGTTAGGCTTCAGATTTAGTAAATCAGGGAATTAGTGCTCCAGCCATTATGCCTTGTGTTTCTAATTCTGTAAATTCAGAGCGAGATAAGATAACTAGCCTGAAAAAAATGCATACGCCTAAGCCCAGCATCACATGGCTAATGTAAAGAGGCCCTTGCCCAACGAGGAGACTGGTTCAATGTGCTCACACTGGTATCAGCTGGGAGCTCTGGCCACGCCCCACCTACAGCACAGGTGGAGCATGGCTCAACCACCCAGGAAGCAAGTTTCTCCATTAACAAGGGCAGGTGGTTCCTGGGACCACTGTTCCAACCCCTCCCCCATGCTGTTGTGACTGCTGAACCTGCACCTTTGTTTCCTTCAGAAAGCTGCACCTCGGACTTCTCCTCGCCCACTTCCACAGCGACTGGACCCACATAAAATTTAGTGGCCTATGTGGTTTATTGGGGAGACTATCGGCAAATGCCTATTTTAAACTCCTTCCTTTCTGAAACTGTGTAAAGCAGATAAAGACCCTGTACAGCACCTGCCCCTGGAAGCTTATTCTATCCGGGGTCTTGCTAGACATCCAGGCACGAAAAGGTCCACAGATTCACTAGCGTAAGAACTTCAAGCCGACCTGGACAGAGTCCAGATGAGAAGCTGTTTCTCAAAATGGAAATAACAGAGACTTCAAGTGACAGACAGTTCTAAGCGAAGGATAATCGCACATAGAAACCTCTACAGCCTCATGTCAAGACCCCAAGCAGCAGCGATGTTGTTCTGTGACTCCGAGGCCACCTGAGCAAATATCCATTCACCCACGATAGAACCAAGAAGAGAAAAATATGAATAGATGACATGATTCCTCGCAGAACTACTTTGGTGAACTAGAGAGTTAACTGGGGTTACTTATAAGATCTAGGCAAGAAGTGGTACTTACAGGACCGTGGCTGAACCAAAGACAGCTAGCTGGATCACTTTCATCCTTGGAGATGCTGTACATCTTGCAAGCAGCTCTACATAGTCTTCCCTTTCCAACAGTATACTGCATGTATAACTTTGGGGGTGATACGCCGGGCGGTGGTGGCACATGCCTTTAATCCCAGCACTCGAGAGGCAGAGGCAGGCGGATCTCTGTGAGTTAGAGGGCAGCCTAGTCTAAGAGCTAGTTCCAGGCCAGGCACCAAAGCTACAGAGAAACCCTGTCTTGAAAAAAAAAACTTAAAAAAAAAAATAAAAGCTTTAAGGGTGATGCATGTCTTGTAAATTTCGGTACTCTTCTGAGATTTCTATGTTCTGTTTGCATCCTGATGCTAAGATACTTCACGCTTCCCTCCTGGAAACTATGTTCCAATTTAGAGGAAATAACTACACAAGAGATGCTAGGACTAAGGTGGATGGAGAAAGGTCAGGACTGTTGCTTGAGAGAGGAACAACCCCCAGTTTCTCCTGGTAGAGTTCTGGATCACTGTACTGTACAGCCCTCAGTCCATGGCTCCAAGTAAACTTTCAAGTCCCTGGCATGTGACCTCATCTGTAGATGCTCAAATGCAAGGAAATCAGTGTGTTAAGCTTGAGCTCCACTCAAGTGCCTGGTTGTTTATAGCTAGGTAGGGATTGAATAACAGAGTGTGAGACAGCAGCGTGTAGATAAATTGAGCTACCCGCTACATCCAGCTTCTCTTAGTCTTCCTGAAGCTACCAGTGAAAAAATGCAGGTCATGAACCGAAGACGTCACCATTGTCACCAGGAGCAGCCGGAGACTCACAGACATCTCTTCTTGCAGACTGGAGTCTTCAGATCATCTCAGGAGGGCATCCGTGCTAAGGGAGCTCACAGCTTCTATGTCTGGGCATACATTCTTCTGGAATCAATCTTGAGACTTTGTCTTGGAAACAACTTTACTTTGTGAAGATGTATTTTTGAGACTTCTTGACAACAACATTTAATTACAACGCTAGGACCAAGGGGTTGGGCATGGATGAGTAGTGGCAAGTTAGATAATCAGCAAGTCCAACCTTGAGACACCGGGCGTTTTCTTTTCCTGACGCTTGCTTCAGCCCCACGCTTAGCGCTGAAATGAAGGGTATAAAGGGCAAGAGAAGCAAAGGAGACAAGCGAACGGGTGACCAAACCAGATACCTTTTCTCTGAAGTGGGCCCAATTGTGCGAAATACAAAAACAACTTGTTTAGCCAAGGCATTTAGCATATTCCTCGTTAAAAAGAAAATATCTCGAATAATACATTTCAAATTATTTCCTCGTACATGTCCATATGTGTAATAAATGGATATTTTAGTTCCTATCTAATTATCTAGATTGGTGCAGTTCTTTTATTTTTTTTAAATGCCAGTTTTAATTGCAAAAGTGCTGCCGGCTTCAGATTTTAATTGCAATTTGCAAATGGTTAGACTGACAGTGCTCCATTACAAAGAAAAAAATCATTTTAATAGCAGAAGTACTGCCTCGCTGCAGATTCAATTTCATTTTACAAGATGCTGGGTCATCCGGCATCATTATAAGGAATAAAAAGGCTGGCGTGAATCTCTGAGGTGTTGGCTGGGTCAGGGTAGCATCCAGCCCATTTCTCGGAAAGGCTGCCTGGAGCGTGGTTTCCGTTCTCATCCAGGAAAGCGAAAACATCGGAGAAAATGCCGCAAGCCTTTCAAAGTTCCTTCACGCCCACGCCAGTGGTACCTTTGATACACATCCTTCCTGATTCATTATCTACCTGTTACCTTTATCGGGGCTCTGTGATGGGAGGCAGGGTGATATCAGAGTTTGTAATCTTGGGCACAGATGAAAACAGGCTGTTTTTAGGGACCCGGTCCCTCCTCCTCACCCCAGGGCTCATCCATTGGTTGTTTCACCCTAAGCACAGATAAGAGCTCTCGCAGGAAGCCAATAGCTTTCCTCTTACGGGATGCTGTCAGCCCTTGGGTGTCTGTCTTCATAGGGATTCTCTTATCCTTGGCAGTTTCATAGGTGGCGGATGTTCAGGGGGATCTCGTCCCACATGGCAGCGTCCTAACCATGCTGGTATCCCTGGTTGGTCAAGGCTAGCTAGTGGTGAAGCCATAGAGTGGAAGGCAATTCAGCAGGTGGAGAAGTGTCCAAAGATGCTCTCCCCTTTGGCTTGAATCTCTAGCAGATTACAGTGTGGGTAGCACTGTACCTGATCCGCTTTGAATCGCTGTGTTCCACTGGGGCCCTGGGGAACCCCATGTGTCCAGAATGGATCCGTGTCACATGGTGACACCGCCTTACAGAAGGGCTCTTTTTTCTTGGCTATTGCAGCTGGGAGAAGTCCAGTGTTTGTTCTGCTGTTAGCCTCAGGTCAAACCAGGATGGAGAGAGAAAATAACCCTGCTTCCTGTACACCCAGTAGGCCCCCTAGGACCATTTCAAAGCTCCAAAAAACTGTAATTAAAAAAATAAAAACTAAATTTGGTTAATACTTTAGTTTTAGAATTGTGCTGATTTTCCACTGTTATTTTTAGTATTTATTAATTTTTTAAGAGTAAATTACATTTAAGAAGTATATAGCCCATTACACAAAGCAATTCATATATACATATTATATACAGCAGTGCGTCCCTCAATGGTGGGGACACATTCCTTCGAGCACCTTGTTAGTCAATTAATAGGAACATAGTCGTGTGTGCTTCCAAGCTCCAGGAGGTGCTAAAATGCTCCCAGGGTATACTATCATTGAGCACACTGCCCATATCCAGTCCATCATTGGCCAAATTATCTTAGCATGGTACATTACTATTTAAAACTCTAAGTAGGTTAAAGGGAACGCATGCACACTGCAGGCGAGTTCACTATAATGCTGATAAAACAAGAAGAACGCCAGCACCCATTTCACTTTATAATATCAGCAAATTCATCTGACATTAAAATAACAATGAAGCTTTTATGATTTTTAATTGAGGCAGAAGACAAAGGCTCAGGTGCTACCAAGGACCGCTCTTTGTATTTTAAATAAATGGAAGTGTTTCACTCAGAATAAAATGGTTGTCGCATTCCCCTGGGGCAAATTTTGAAAATATATAAATATTTATGGCGATAAATGTGTGTAAACTACGGAGACCAAGGCTGGCAGCTCAAATGCACTTCCACCCTAACTTGGCTGATACGCTCAGAGCACACGTCATCATTAGCCATCAGCTATGACAGTGATGGTGCGTGAAAGGGCATTTTTCTTACACTTATCTCGGGGTATTATTAACACAAGTTAACAGTTAAATGGTTGCTGTTTTGTGCATAAGGAATAAAACAGAGTTATAGACCCTTATTCATTGAGGGTATGGGTAAGAGGCTGCTAACGTCCTGGAAGGGCCGATAAAAATGGTCGGCATGTGGAGACCAAGAGCAGAAGTTTCCCCGTGTCCTGATGCCTGCTTGCCTGTTGCCCTAAGACAGTGACACCATGGAGAACAGTACAGGTCACTGCTGATGGCTGATCCACATGCTAGGGTAAAATTGCCCTTTGTAAAATCAATTCAATGGTGTCATATCTGATTCTATGGTTCTACAATGCAGTGCTTACAGGTTTCAGGATAATGTAGCGATTTTCATAGCAACAGAACCATGGCTTTCAATGCAAGAGGCTCCACCCAGGAGCACATTCTAGACTCTAGAGGGAGGCAATCTGATCGTGAATCTTTTCCCTTCCCACTGATCTGGGAGTTGGCACCGGGAAGGTCATCCATTGCCTCCTAAAGATAACTGTGCGTACTAAAAAGAAAAGAACGTTTGAGATGTATAGTTTTCTCAGGAAGGAGATACAGCCAGCAATTTGAGTTTGATTAAACACATACACACCCACACATACACACACACACACAACAGAATAAAACACATGCTGAGGCCTGCCTACTGGTGTAAGTTTAGGAGTAAATTTGTCATCAGAGACAATTTAAAGACAATGACACCAACACAGAAACAATGAAGTCATGCCTATTTAGTGTGAAGTTAGACATTAATAAATTTGAGCATGTCTGCACGTGTACATGTATGTAAACATGTGTGTACACATGAGAAACTGTTCAGGAGGTCCACTGAAGGTCGGTTGCCTGGGGAGATAACATCTTAATGAAAAGAAATGTCTTACTACTTTTGTATGTTCATGTACATGTGTGCACATGTACATACACACATACATGTAAGCATATATAGTAACAGTAGCAAGTGGCTGAAAAACAATAAACCTTTTATACCAACCTGATCAGCTTTTGCCTTATCTCAGCCTACAGAGGCTACAGTCAGAGGCCTCATGCTGAGGTCTGGGGCATCAGTGTCCGGTCAACAGTGGCTGTAGTTTGGTTGCTGTCACTACCTACGAAGGTAAACAGGCTTCTCCCATGCAAAGCAGAGCTGTGTGGCTTGCAGGCCACCTGAAGGTGTGCATGAGTTCAGAAGACTACCCCAGCAGGCACAAGGCAGGCCTGAGGACCACAGGCAGCCAGAGATGAGAGAAGTCACATCGGACTTCATTTAGTAACCAAGAGACAGCTGCAGTTGGGACAGAGGTGAGATTCCCCAGAGTCAGACTGTGACAAAGAAGGCCCACACTGTATCAGAACACTAAGTATCATGTGATAATACTCATGTTGGGTCAATAGGTAGCAAGAGGACACAAGGTTGAGAAACCCACTCTAGGGAAGACAAGCCACAAGGCGTGGGCAGGAAGAAAGCAAGGAGGATGACATTCTCCTCCATCCAAGCAGACATGTCCATCCAACCTCTCCAGATTTCCAGTGATGGAGGACCCCAAGATTTCCAACATGGAGACCATGGAAGGAGGATGGGCCTACAGCCATCCTCATTCACTGTCAGTCAATGGAGTTCACAAACCTGGTCAACATCCCAGCAGTCTCTTCCCTGTGGTGCCAGTGACACAACTTCCCTGGTTTTGCTGTTAGCATCCTCTGGGCAGTGAGAAGCTGGCAGAAATGCCCACCGGGAGTGGAGTAGGATTTAGTAGTTTGAAAAGATTCCTAGGGCAGAACCAAGCCCTCTAACATCTCTGAGGTCACTGCCATGACCTCCAAACTTGATATACTGGCTCTTATGTACCATCAAGGGTGTGGTCACAGCCACCCTCCAAGGGCTGTGATGTCACTGCGCTGCGTGACTGACGCTGATGAAGGAGCTGTCCCAGTGCAAATTCAAAGCCACCACCACGTCCCTGGAGCCGCTCCCATGCCTTAGCTGTACAAGATTTAATGAGCTTTGCAAATTTAATTGCAATGTGTTTCTTGTCCTCAAGGAACCCTCAACTAACATGAGCAATCGTGGCCTCCATGTCCCTCCGTACTAGGATGTTCAGACCATTGAAACCATTCTCTCCGAGGGAAGCAATCAGCAAACCATCTCTGGTAACAGAGTATTTTATAAGTGCTAATTATTACTTCTGTGAATTATTGTTACAATTTTTTTTCCAAAAGGGTAAAATAAAACAGCATAAGCAGAAAAGAATAGTCTAATGGGCCCCTGGCTGAGGTTTCTGAACTTGAACACTATGCACAGGGAAACATTAGCCATGGTAATTACATAAGGATGTCTCGCTGTCTGTTATCTTTCTTCTTCCTGTCGCTTCTCTCCGTTGATGAGGACTAGAGGAGTTAACCCCCTCCATCCCATATGCAAGGAATCTCTAAGTCCTCTGTGTCCCTCAGACAAGCCACAAGCCTTAGAGTTCATGAAGACAGAGAGAGCCCGGCGGATCCCAACTCCATTTGTAACTTAACCTATTACTTCTTTGCTTATCAAAACATCGGGGCTAAGTTGAATGAAGGCTCCCAATGGAAGCACAAGTGGGTAAAGGAATTGGTGGAGACACACTCTGCATGTAGGAGGCATGCAACATGGAACAAGCCATGAGCTGGACCCAGTTCCCGTGCCGTTTGTATCCTCAGTCTTCCTCGAGATTCGTCAAGGTTGTAGAGATCATCTCAGCAGCAGCAGGCACGTGCTGTTAGAGAGAAAACCAAGAAAAGTAGGGTGTCACTTCACCAACGCACCCCTGGAGCAGTGGGCAGGAACAGCAGTACTGAATCAGAGGCAAGTCCAATCAAGGAGGTGTCCGCTCTTGAGGGACCGTGAGGAGAGGCCTATGTGGGAGAGCTGGTGCTCTCTGGGCACACCCACAGGCATGGCAGAATTGGGCTAAGCTTCCTAGTCCTAGGTGATACTTATTAGGTGAAAAGAAGAGGAACTGTGATCTCCCAGGAACTCTGCTGGCCACGGAAAGCAACCTCACCAAGGGGGAATCTGAGCATGCGGACAGTCTTGAGGCTAGTCCTATGCTGATGACATCACTGGCATTCCCAACAAACCAAGGAAACTTCTACTGAATAGTGATAGCATAAGAAACACGACCCATAGCGGGTAATGTGTGCAGGTAGGTGTGCACACATGTGAAAGTATGTTCCTGTGCATGCAGATGTGTAAGGACTTGCCCAAGTTTACGGATGCTAGTAACTAACATGACATTTCTGTGTACAAGTAAGATTAAATGCTATTTGATATTTCATGTCTACCTAGTCAGAAAGTTTTTGTTATTATTGTATTTTCATCTCTCTGTGTGTGTGCATACACAACTCTCTGGCAAATTTCAAACACATACATACATATGTGCATATACATGTATAGCTGTGTGTATGGTAGTTATGTGAATTGTATCACGCTTAACAGACAGCCCAGCTATTTCTTGGCACCTGTTTGCATAACTGGTCATGTTGACGAAGATCTCATAAACACACGTATATGGTCACGTGGCAGTTGGTGAGATCTTGTTGGAGAAAGCAGTGCGCGACCCATGGTAGAGTACATGCTGGGGCTGAAAGAAACCACCAGGCAAGGGACGGGGCTGAAAGCACCGTGGTTTCAAACCGGCATCAGTGGCCAGTGCCGCCCCAGGGGCAAAAAGTTCTCATTCACCGGCATCTCGCTCATGTCTACAATGTGTTTCTGCTCAAACAGAAAAATACCTACAGCTGCAATATGCTCGTGTTCGATTCATCTCGCCATCTTTCCAGGATAACTACGCATGAGAAAAGAATATACTAGCCAGCAGTACAGTCTACTGTTAAGCATAAATTACGGCCCTGTCTCCAGAGTGCAGGCACCTGTCACTTGGTAAAGGCTGATACCAGTCGTTCTGCCCCAGTGAGTTTGCCCCCACATTACTGACCCGGGGCAACCATCTGCCCAGCTTTGCTGTTTGTTATTCTGGTGCCCAGAGTCTGTGGCTCCTCGATGGTAGGCAGGAAGGATACAGTTCCTGGCCTGGAATATCTCTGTGTACTGCTTGTGTTTCAGGAAGAGAAGGTCCCGAAGCTGGGAGTGTTTCACAGAAGCATATGCCTCTGCTGATCAGGGTGCGGGTGTCTTGTGCTGGTCACTCTGATCTCAAGAGCAGTTAAGAGTCTCTCAAATGAGAAGGGGCACAGGCAGCCATCACTGGCAGGGGGCAGGGGACTGCTGAGACTGTGATTTTAGGGATGGAGGGGGTCAGGGTTCATGCAGCTCACTGCTGAGGTCTCTATTACCCTCTGCAAACACCTGTGTAGTAGCCGGGACCTATGAATGCCAGGAGAACTCTGTGACATGCACAAAATGTCCACAAAGATTAAACATTACAAATCTGTGGCTCTGGTCAGAAAAGCTCATGGGATGAGCCAGTCAGAGCCTCTGGGACCACAGAGGTTTCCCAGATGCCCTCTGTCTGGACCCAAGGCCATAACCACGTTTATGTGGCTCATAATGTTTTTAATTTTATCCTTTTTTTACTTCTTCTTTCCCTCTCCCCTTTACTCCTCTTTCTTCTCTTCTCCCCTTTCCCTCCCTCCCTCCCTCCCTCCTTCCTTCCTTCTTTTCTCTCTCCCTCCCTCCCTCCCTTCCTCCCTCCTTCTTTCTCTCCCTCCCCCCTTCCTCCCTCCCTCCCTGCCTCCTTTTCTCCCTCCCGCCCTTTTTCCCCCTTTGTTTATGATTTGGCGCTGAGAACAGGATCCACTGTGTCTCATACATGCTCGACACACAGCCTAGCACAGAGCTAAACCCAGCCCCGATAATTCACACTTTTAAGTGACCCCAATGGCTGTCATCAGTGGAAGAGCAAAATCAAACCAGAGAAGCCTAAATTCCCTCCACAGTCTGAATAACTTCCTGCTCATTGTTGGAAGTACTAAAACATTAAGAGAAAGAAAGAGAGGTTTCAGATTAAAAAATGATAATGGTTAAAAATAAGAAAGAGAAAAGTTTTACTTTGTATCTTAACTAGAACTCAAGGAACTGCTTAACAGCAAGGAGGGGTCCACTGTAGGCTTCATATTTTGGTTCCCATAAGGCATGGCTTTTTGAAGGTCTTTAGGCATGACATAATATTTAAAATACGGAAAATGAAGCCAGGAATGTGCTGGCGTGATCTCTGTTTTGGCGTGCAACTGATTACTTTAAAAAAGAACTTGAAGATGCCATGTAATTGCCCACTACAACTTCCCAAACTGCAAAGCAACAGATGGTCACGCAGAAATGTGATCGCCTCCCACTTAGGAGACTTGGAGAGCATTCAGCCTAGGAGGAAGAGAAGGAAGCCTTGCTGGAGACAAAGCTGTAGCAGATCCTTGAGGCTGGGTCATGGCAAACTGTGCTTTTGTTATTTGGGGGGAGTTAAAGCTGTACTCATAATCCCACTTGGTGTTTGCTGTCTGCGGTCGGGTCGCTGAGTTCTGTATGATTTGGGCGTGGTTTGATGTGGCGATCTCTGAGGCTTTTCCTGCAGTCAGGAGCACAGACACACATGTTGGCCATTTTCTTCACAAGCCATCAATGCTTGGCTAAGTAAAGCACCCTAAGAACTTGTTACTGGTAAATCTATAAGATGGTAAAATTAAAATAGGTAGCACATTTTCATGTCTGGAGCACACACTTCAGTTTGGGGGGGATTGTTGTTGTTGTATGTTTATCTGTCTGTTTTTCTTTTTTTTCTTTTTGGTTGAAACAGGGCTTCTCTGTAGCTTTGGAGCCTGTTCTGAAACTAGCTCTTGTAGACCAGGCTAGCCTTGAACTCACAGAGATTCACCTATTTCTGCCTCCTGAGTGCTAGGATTAAAGGCATGCACCACCAACATCCGGCCACACTTCAATTTTTAAGAGATATTTTCTAAAGATTTTTTCTTATGCTACCAAATTTATTAGCAATTTGTCTAACTCTGCACTTGGGAAGTAAAACAAAGAGCTCAATTTATATAGTACAAGTTTCTCAATTCACTTTATATGAATTTGTTTCTATATAAATAAGTGTCATTTAGAGGTAACAATGGGTCAGAGAGTCAGGTGCAAATCTTGTTAGAAGCTTCACCCTGGAACAGGTCATTCAAGATTTTGATCTTAGGGATTTGTGTAGCTAAGGCAGACACCAGGGACTTCCATGTGAATCTGGAGCACTTGCTCATGAATGAGATTATTTGAAACTATACCCACAGGAAACGCATTTTGATTCGCTGTAAGTGGTTAAAACACAGGCTTAGCGTGTTTGACATTTACAGAAAAACAAAACAAAACAACAAACATGAACTCTAGTAGTTTCTTCTAAGACCTCCGGGGCTTGCATCACATTAAGGGTGGAGAGTAGGTGCCTACTGTCATCTCTCAGGGAACCTGCCCTAACTACATGGGCACCCCTGCTACAGCCCAGGCTTCAGGGCGGCACCCATTCAGCCTTGCCGGGTGGACACACTGCCATCTAGTGGAGACATATAGCATCGCAGGCCTCAAAGACCTTGGTAGGTTCTTTGGGGAGCAGGTGTACTTGGGGCAGGAAAGGCCCAAGAAGCCCAGGGCTGCCGCCAGCACCTGCTCCAGCAACTCTAGTGGGCATGGAAATCCATAGCAGATACAGCACAGCTCCAGCAGCCCCACGCTTGCCCGGCGCGTGACACTGCCGCTTTTGCTTGCCCTAGCTCTTGAGAATACCAGACTACAGCTGGAAGTGTTAGGTCTCCACGGTGAAGCGTAGAAGCTGGGGTTCTCAGGAGAACAATGAATGTGAAAAACAAGAAAGCAATTAGCCACGCACAAGTGTGGAGGACCCAGACTGGACGAGCAGCGACAGAATCCTTAGAGAATCAGGCTGGATTTGACTCCCTAATATTGGTTCAGCTTTAAAACATATTTAAAAAACAAGACAAAATAAAACTTTCTGTTTCTGCAGATTTACAGAAAGTGTTTCACCTGTTTCTTCAGTAGTTTGAGATGCTAGACTATGATAAAGTTGTCACTACTTGCAAAAGCATGAATAATGCCCAGGATATAATAAAACTCTCTATTCTGCAAATGGTTCAAAACCAGCAAGATGGATAGATAGATAGATAGATAGATAGATAGATAGATACATACATACATACATACATACATACATACATACATACATAGAAATACATACATACATAGGTAGACAAACAGACAAAACATTGAAAAACAAGCATACCTGAGATTTTCTTACTTCAAATTAATGAAAATACTTCTTTTTATTTGTGATAATTTCAAACATTTCTACAATTGTTATGATCATGTCCATCCACGGCCCTCTCCTACACTCTTGCACTCCTGCTGATCCCTTCTTCTCAGCTAGTTCTCCCCCGTTTCCATGATGGTTGTATGCAGGACTTGTGTAGGTAGGAACCTCTACCGTACATCAGAGCCAGAAGACAGCATCTCACAGCCTAGGCCTAATGGATCTTGGTTTCAAACTTAAACTGTCAGAGTTGAGGACCCAAGTTGGAGTATTCCAGTGGAAACAAGCACTAGAAATAGGTGTTTCTATTTAGCACCTACAAAATTCTAAGCAATTATTCTCTGTATAGTAGACTCTTCAGTTTAGTTCTTGAGATTCCTAGAGGGGATAAAAAGTCAGGCATTGACCTCAACTGAATAGCAACAATCTTGGAGACATGTCATCATAAATAAAACCTTGTGACAACTGCCTTAAAGAGTCAAAAAGAACCAAGAAAGATGTAGAAAATGACCTCCACACTGTGTACGAACAAAAGAAAAAATATCAACAGATAAAAAGACAACCAGAAATAAAACCAAAGAAAGCAGGGAGTGGGATGCACTGAAATGAGAACCCCCCTCAAGAGTCAAAGGCAGGATTGAAGAAATAACTAGTTTATGGTTTGGGCACAAAGTGCATGAAGGCATACTTTCATGAAAGGCGCTGGGGCAGAGCCATGACGGTGCACAGACTTTATGTATGTGTGTGTCATCAAAGCTAAGTATATATCAATTCAAATTAGATTGCTAAAATTCCAGGATATTTGATCTAATCTCCAGGATAACTACAAAGAATAAAATACCAAATATTCGTACAAAGGAAGAAGAATGGCATTTAAATATTTTACTACAAAAACTCCCAATTAAATACAAAAGAGAACAATCATACAAGAAAAGAGTTAGCTATATGGATCAGCCTGGACGAGAACTTGTGGCAATCCTTCTGCCTCAGCCTCAGGTGCTGGGATTGCTGGTACACCAGCACACCTGGCTTTTGACTAATGTGTGTGACCTGTATATTTGTTTTCAGATAGCTGGAAAGTGCTTCCAATGTCCTGAGTCTGCAGCTACGTGTTGACTCCTTTCCAGCTTCTGTCAAACACTGTCCTGACCATTTGTGAACAGCCACATTTCGGCTCTGTCACTAAGAACAGCTGCAGTGTAAAATGGTGTCGCTTGAGCTACACCAAGGGGCTTTCGTGAGAAAATGACAGAAGCAACAAGGTTGTTACTAATTCAGTACATTCCTCCTGCTTGTAGCATGACCAGGATTCTGTCCTGGCCCAGGCGTCCCT
The DNA here is from genome assembly GCF_000317375.1 of Microtus ochrogaster. NCBI lineage: Eukaryota > Metazoa > Chordata > Mammalia > Rodentia > Cricetidae > Microtus > Microtus ochrogaster. The sequence continues at coordinate 65,047,821 of NC_022020.1, forward strand.
CTCCCTGCACTGACTCTGCAGGAGGCCCAGCCTTCCTGGCACATCTACTCTATAGGATGCCCTGGCCTCCTTAGGCCCCTCACCCCAACACCAGGTGCCAGCAGGAAGGCAGAACACAGGCAGCTGATTGCTGTGCCCCCATGCTGCCAGACTCAGAGACAGAACCTATGGGAATGCAGAGCTCTTGCTATTGTCAAATTACTGTGTTGAAACAGAGCTGTGTGAATTCTAAAAGCCTTGGCCAGCAGTCAGCTCCGTTGCTAGCTGTGGACAGAACATAACCCAGACAGGCCATTAAAAATGCATAAATGTGACGTTCTGGGTGCTCATCCTTCTTGCTTAGTTAAGAGTAAAAATCCAGAGGCGTCTCGCTGCAGAGACTTGCTGCTGGTGAGCAGAAAAGTCTGGTTTGCCTAGTGTGCTGCCGAGAAGATGGCGGTTGGCGGCCCCATTCGCCTCTGATGGAGATGAGCCTGTATCCCCAGGGGCTGGGGCTTGTGGCTTCTTTCATGTCTCAAAGAAGGTGGGGGCAAGCACACTGGGGCTCACTGGTTCACAGACCAAAACTATAGATGGAGGATAGAGCCCAGGTCAAGAAGTCAACCTTCTCTGGGTCTCAAGATACGTGTACCTCAAAAGAATGGAGGTGTCTCCCCACCCCCTGGTTGCTCCCCCCTCCTGTTTGTTCATATTCATGTAGAGGTGTGTGCGTACAGATGCACAGCCCAGATGTATATGAAGGTCAAGAAACATCCTCAGGTATCTGCCAGTCTTTAGGCTTCTACCTTCTACCTGCTTGTTTGTGATAAGGTCTTTCATTGGCACACTGGGACTTCACCAGGAAGGCCGAGAAGCTGGCTTCTGACTTTGCAAGGGTCGGTCTGTTTCCACATGCAGTCTCTCCATTGCAAAGATACAGATGTGTATCTGTATCTATGGCACCTCAGCTTCTGTGTGAGCTCTGGGAAACCAGAACTCGGGTACTCGTGTTCCCTAGGTCAGCCCTTCACTGACTGACTGGTCCATTTTCCCAGCTGTGATGCGGGTGTCTGTGGAGCACTGTGTAAAGCCTGAGGTGGCTCCTCATGGGGGGTGGCTTTACATTCAATGGGGAGTTGGTGACATTCATTTCTTGATGCTGCTCCTCTTCCTGGCTGCTCTTGAGACAACCCAGAGGCAGAGTCATGCGAACTAGTCTCGGCTGTTCAAGACGACTCATACTCAGAACCAGGGACCAGCAAACTTCGTTAGCAAAGAGTCATTTTTGCATTAGTAAACCAGGTCCCATAATCATAGAACAAATTGTCATCAACACCCCCACACACACAACTTTCCAATTTTTACTGTCAAGGAAAACTGGAGTATTATGTATTTCCCTACTTGGAGGTAAGGGAAGCGTTTTGTACTTTAAAAACCAACAAAAATAGAGCAATGTCTTTTTTTTTTTTTTTTTTTTTTTT
>NC_022020.1:65049390-65052544 GCF_000317375.1 Microtus ochrogaster
AGCAATGTCTTTTGTGTTACTGAGAATGGAGCCCAGGACTCTTCCTGTGAGCAAGCTCGTATGCCCGTGCTTCACACTCCCCTGGCCTGCAGACATGTTTACACCAATGCCGGTGTCCCCAAAGCAATCCAGTGCCCCGGAGGCACAGCCATAGGCAACTGTCAGCTGCCCCCCTCCCCGCTGGGTGCTGGGAACCGAACTCTGATACTCTGCACAGGCTCTCAACTGATGAGCCATCTCTCCTGCCCCATGTATTTTTTAATAGAGAAATGTAAATTCGTTTTTTAAAAAAACTTTTGACATAATTCCCTATTTCACATGCTCACTTTCTACTCCTTTATTATAGGTTAGACATATTTGACATGGACTTTTGGGTTCAGAAGAGAGTGTGTTCTATTAAATTGCCTCTTGCGACAGCTGTGAGTAGAATGATGGTTATCATGGGAATTTCTAAATTTAACGAACGTCGCGAAGGCATGGGGAAAAATACGCATGCAAGCATTTGAAAAATCGATTCTTGCAATTATCTGCTTAAATACTTGACCCAAGAAGAGCACATTCAAGTCGAGTCATAAAGCAAACCATTTCATTTTCCAGTGAGTACTGGGGAAATACGCCCTCTCTTTGGTGACTTTGTTTGCTTGGCGTGTGTTCCTGAGTTGACAGCATTGTCACAAGACAGCTGGAGGCAGTGCCATTGGCTGCGATGGCCATGCTTCTCAGGGGCTTTGAAATTTAAAAAAAAAAAATGCTTTGATGAAAGATTGAGAAGACACATTGATACCCAGTGTGGTGACACTAGGGTTTCCATGTGGCCAGGCTTGGGGTGCCATGATAGTGACTCTCTGCCAGAGATAGGAGTCACTAGGTCACTAGGTCACAAGATAGAGCAGCTCAACTCACGTGTTTATCCTTCGGAATCACTGTGTGGCTGGGGGTGTTGTGGTAAAACACTTGTGTGCAATTCACAAGGTCTGCTCCACAGAACTGCCGGAACAATAAATAAATCAACTAAAACAAACGTAGAAAAGAAGGCCCATTTGAGCATCTCCTGTTCTTTATGGAGCAAGTGTGAAAATGCTAAGGGAGGACCGGAGCAGGGGCAGAGCGGGGCCACGTGGTGCCCGGTCACCGTCATCTACTTCTTCCTACATATCCCCACCTCTCTCCCTTTGCCTGCTCCCTCGTGCCTCTTGAGATCCTGACTACAGATTCTCAGCCCTCTCCTAAGCCTCGACTCTGAGAATTAGAACACAGAAAATCATTGGAGTTAAGGAGTCAGAGCATGAAGTTGGAAGAGAAGTGCACTGTAACACACTCCCTGTGGGGGAAAAAATGGTCATTTGCTTCTTTCCTGGCTGGCTAGGTCCCAGTCAGCTCACACCATGAACACACTGTGTGTGGGGGTATATTCACGTGTATTTATGTATGTGGTGCATGCATTTGTGTGTGTGCGTGCATGCATGTATGGGTGTGTGTGCATGCATGTGTGTATATTCATGTATGAGGGTATGTGTGTGTACATATATACCTATATTTATAGTCAAAAATATCTGCTTTCCTTACATGCATCATATTTTGTCTTCCAGTTGGAGGAAATATTAATAGTTTCTTAAACAGGAAACAAATAAGATTTAAAATAAAAGAAAGAAAGACTTTTTCAGGGTCAGCTATTTTTCTCATTTCAGCATGCACACTACTGTACATGTGGTGGTACTTACTAAATGCTTCTAATTAAGTGAAATGCTTTTGCTAATTCTGAATCTTCATTTACTGTAATTGTGGACCTAAACACTCCCAGTAGGATTCCTTCTGAGGCAGTTTTCAATCCACTGTGATTGCGCACATGGTGGCTGCGAGAAGAATCTTTCATTCCCTTGCCACGTGGGCTTATGCGCAAGCTGTTAAGTGCAATCTCCCCCTTCCTTTCCGGCTCACCCTCTGCCTCTGTCTCTGATGTCAGTTTTTGATGTATCGAATAAACCATCCCCTTCCACCATAAGCATAAAGGATCAGTTTGGTCCGGAGGCCCCCATGCACATACGTACATGGCCCATTGAGCGTTGGGCATCAACTCCATGTGTCCCTTTTGTTTTTGAAGACTTGTGGGAAATGAGTGCTCTGACCTTTAGGACAGGTAGTCACTGTCAGTCACACAAGTGCCTTTCTTGCAGGTGCCCCTACTATTCATGATTCCTGAACCTAGAACTCTCCCCACATGAGAGAATAAAGTCTGATGCCCAGTTTTCCTCTAACTTTAGAAGCTCAACGTCTAGGAGTTGATGACCTTGGATGCAAGGAAAGTCCTTCAAAAGAGATGGCCCGTGTCAGCTGTGACAAGTCCATCTTGTGATGAAAGATTGTACTCTTAAGGCACAGTGACTCATCCCAAAGCAGTGGGCACAGCGGGAAACGGAAGGGACAGCATGTTCAGTGATTCCCGCCAGTGGGCATGGGAACTGCTTCTCAGAAGCTGGAGGGCAGTGGGAACCTGGAGGCATGGCAGGAGGAAGCAATAATGTGTCAGTGACCTACGACAACTCAGTGCCACCCAACTCACATCTTCAGGGACAGACACAAACATAACGAACACAACAGCTCAACTATTTTGATCTGGCAATATTTGGAGTGGTTTTACTTCATTTTGAGTCTAATAGTATTGACATTTTCTGCAAGAAACACTCATAAGAAAGCTATGAAAAGCAACATAAAAGTTCAGAGCTTTAAAAGGAGTAATATTGGTTACGACCAAAAACTAAGGAATCGATGGAAAGGAAATAGACCATCTAGACACTGGTCTCTCTATTATGAACATTGCATTCATAAATTAATTAGTATTGCAAATCAATGGGAGATGGAAAAATGGCTCAATAACCATTTCTGATAAGATTCATTACCTACTGGCAAGAAAGACAAGGCAGAATCCTCAGCTCAAAGATGGTGTCCATGTAGATAGAAGATCAAAGGTGAAAAGTGGGGAGCCGGAGTGATGAATCAGTGCAGAGGCACCACGCTGTGTGAGTGTGTTCAATCCTCAGCACCTGTGCAATGGCTGGGACCTGTAGTGTACACCTGAACTCATGTCCTGTGGAAGCAAAGACAAGAGCACTGGGCCTCACTTCCCGGCCAGCCCAGCCAAAGCAGCAAACTTTGG
>NC_022020.1:65052796-65057002 GCF_000317375.1 Microtus ochrogaster
CATAAGAAGAGATGACAAGATAGGCATCCGACACAAGCAGCTATCCTCCGCTTCAAATCCTGCCAAGAGATTACACGGAAAGCATAACGATTGCAAGCAAAGTTTTAATCTACAAAACAGGAAAGGGCTTACTCTTTACATAGTTTTCAAAGGCTGCTACTGTTCATTAAGATAAAAATGGTTCAATGGCAAAGTGGGGAAAAGACATTAACAGGCAACACACTATGAAGCCATAGCCGAAGGCAGTGAGCAAATGGCTCAGGCCTCAATACTCTGTCTCCGTGTTCCAGGAAAATGGGCTGAGAGCTGAGTGTGCTGAGGTAACCGTGCTCAGGAGGTTGCAGATAAATGTACGGTCAAACTGGAAGCAGAAAACTTGCTTCTCAAAGCTAGTTGGGGGCAATGTTCAAAAGCCCTGTGAAGGATTTTCTCACTCCTACACGGCAGACGTATAGGAATTACATCTTACCCATAATGCATCTGCAGTATGAAAGGCCATAGTTCTAAGTAAGAGTGTAAAGATAGCATGAACTGTAACCCAACTAGGAGGTGGAATAGCCTGCAGCTCTTACAGGATGCTTCACACAAATACATGTAAAGATACCCATCACTGTATTACATGAGTCTAGATTTTTAAAATGTATTCAACCTGGGTATATACATCAGTTTTGGGGAGGTGTCTTTTAAGGATGTGGCCATGTGTAAACTTCTTTCTAACTCCATCTCCATCTAAATGTAGAGACACAGTTACCAGAGATGAGCTGTGTTTCACCAGAAGAACTTGTCCTGCAGAGCATCCTACAATGCTCAGAGGCTGGCTGTCGCAGCCAGCTCTGTGCTGTGAGAAGCTTGTGTGCATGAAGACTGACTGCACAGGCAAAGGCTAAGGCTTCTCTGCCAAGTTCATGAGTGTCTGGAATAAGAATCAGCTCCTTCCAATAAGGGCAGCTTGGGAAATGAGGAAACTCAGACCACGGGGAACACTGGGCTTGAGTAAGACGGAGACAGTTGGTACACGGAAGAGAGAACAAAATCACGCTGTCCTGTACTGTGGGCAGGATCAGAGTCCTGAGTCTCATTTAGTGGGTAGAAGCCATACTGTGAACTTGCTAAGCCATGACTGTTATTGCCATGTTTACTCTGCCTAGTTTCATATGCTATACCCGACTTAAAGTTTGTGTGCACCCGTGTGTGTCCTTTTGCTTGACTGTGCTTGTGTGAGCATGTGCAGGACAGGGAATAACTTAGCTAGCAGTTCTCAGAGGTGGCCCACGTGGATTTTTGAGGCAAGTTCTCTCAGTTGCTTGGAGCTCACCAGTTATCCTAAGATGGTTGGCTGTGAGTCCCAAGGGTCCAACCTATATTGGGCTCCTCAGAGATGGGATTACAAGTGTGTACTATTATACCCAACTTTATTTTTTTAATGTGCCATTTGGGGATTGAACTCAGGTCTTTGTGCTTGTATGATAAACACATTACCAGCTGAGGCTTCTCTGCAGCCCACGCTAGCTCTGACTTTAGTCATGGAGTAGCATGGGTACTGATTCTTACAGATGCGGCTGATGCTCCTTGAGACACAGCCAGTTCCTCACCTCTGTGTGCTGAAGGAACAGAGAAGGAAGTAGGATATATGCCCAGTGTCAATAAACAAACAAACAAAAAAACCCCATATCTATATGTATAGTCTGCATGTTGAATCCCTGGAATCTGTAAATAAGAAAAGTCGCTCATACCTATAATAATTATCTATATTGTTCCTAATCTGTTTTTGTTTTCTATAGAAGACACAAAGTGTTTTAAGATTGTATGTATGTATGTATGTATGTATGTATGTATGTATGTATTTATTTATTTTGGTTTTTCGAGACAGAGTTTCTCTATAGCTTTGGAACCTGTCCTGGAACTAGATCTTGTAGACCAGGCTGGCCTCAAACTCACAGAGATCCACTTGCTTCTGCCTCCAGAGTGCTGGGATTAAAGATGTGCAGTACCACCACCCAGCAAAACTTTATAATCCTCCAGTCGTACTGTTAAGGGACGATAGTGACTGTTTACCACCTGGTGTTTTGGCATCCCATTCTGTGCTGAGACCTGCCCCCTGTGAGCTGCTCAGACAGCAATGCCATCTAAAACGCAGTTAGGATTTGAGCTCCATTGCTTCTCCTACCTTTTAGATAATACTATTGCATCTCAGGTTAAATAATTCTCCCCCAAGTCACACACATGGGCCACTTGAGCAGAAGCTCATCCCAGGTTCATGCTATATGACAGAATTGCCCTGGAATTCTCCTTTGACCATGATTTCATGCCAGCCAGTGAACATATTCCTGTGCTGACCACACAGGGTCATCTTCTCAGTACTTCCCACCCCAGCCACTCTCCCCAAGCCAGTATATTGGCACCTCCCCTTCTCCTTTGAATGGATCTGTTCTTGTTACATGTGGGCCAGGTGCCAAATGGAGTGAGAAGAGGCCTTAGGCAATTCTGGAAAGGTCTGCTGATCAGATTTGCCTGACTGATATGCTTATGGGCCAAAAAAATGAAATGCTGGAATTCCGAAGGACTGAGCTATGCAAAGGACTAGGACCCTTCTCTGGCCACGGAGCCAGGCTGGAGATTTTACCCGACTGTGACTTTAGTTCTTCCTCTGTGGTTATGTTGTAGTTATTTTCTTCTAGTTCATCACTTGTGTTTGACCATCTCTCCTAAAAATAAACACAAACCTGCAGCTATTTTGTCTCATGGAAATGTTCGTTTTTCCTTATTATTTTAAGTGTCTTTAAATTTAGTGTAACAAATGTGTACTTCTATTTATCATATTTTCAGTGCACCTACATTATAAGGCATAGTTATCCTTAGGCCATAATGGAAGCCACTCATGTTTCCTTCTATGTTATTTTTTTTTTTTGAGACAGGGTTTCTCTGTGGCTTTGGATCCTGTCCTGAAACTAGCTCTGTAGACCAGGCTGGTCTTGAACTCACATAGATCCGCCTGCCTCTGCCTCCCAAGTGCTGGGATTAAAGGCGTGCGCCACCAACACCCGGCTTGAGATGTTATTTTTATATATAACTCCCTGATCCATTTTGAGTATAGTCTTGTGTATGGGGAGAGAAATACGGACCTAAACTTATCTTCTGTGGAAGGCTACGTGATGGCCAAGAGCCACTGATTAATAAAAGAAAAACCTCTGGGTGGTGGTGGCAGTGTGCACCTTTAATCTCAGCACTCTGGGGGCAGAGACAGATGGCAGATCTCTGAGTTTGCAGCCAGGAAGAAGTGTTACAACTTCCTCTTAGCATCATTCCCCCACCCATCTTCTCCTTTGATTGTTTTTTTTTTTATAAAGGTAGTTTTATTATTTACTATATGCCTTTCTACTGTGGATGTCCAGGGAGAATTGTAACTTTCAGAATTAAAATGATAGTATAGGTATTGAACAGATGAGATTGCTTGGTGGGTTAAGAGCTTGCCATGTAAACATGCGGCCAGAAGTTCCAATCCCCAGAAACTCAGGAGAATCTGGGCACATCTGTCACCCCAATGCTTCCATGAGAAGAAGAGAGTGAAAAACACCCAGAGGTTCAGACGCTCTTCCCTGACTGCCTGTGTGGTCCTCCACTGTGCCGTGCGCCTGTCTCCTTCTGATAAGCTTAGGTTTCCAGAAGGTGGCATTCGGAGGCCCACCATCTGGACACCGTAATGTCCCTGCAGATCGATTTCTGAATCCAAGGACATGAGCTCAACTATATTCATAGCAGCATTATTTGTAATAGCAAGAAACTACAAACAACCTAGATGCCCCTCAGTCGAAGAATGGATAAAGAAAATGTGGTATATTTATACAGTAGAGTATTACTTAGCGGTAAAAAAAAAAATAATAAGATCTTGAAATTTGCAGCAAATGGATGGATCTAGAAAAAAACATATTGAGTGAGGTAACCCAGAAACAGAAAGACAAATATAATATGTTCTCACTCATAAGTGAGCTTCTAGACATAAAGCAAAGAAAAATTCAGCCTACAGTCCACAACCCCAGACAACCTACAACAAAGAGGACCCTAAGAGAGACATACATGGATCTACATAGGAAGGAGAAAAAGACAAGATCTCCTGAGTAAATTGGGAGTGTGGAGGTCATGGGAGAGGGCAGAAGGGAAGGGGGAGGAAAGGAGGAGAGTGGAAAAATGGAAAATTTTCAATAGAAA
>NC_022020.1:65057290-65069393 GCF_000317375.1 Microtus ochrogaster
TGTCAAGATGAAGCTAAGGAAAACTGAGACAGATAATTCTTCTAGAAAGAACATCTCTCCAGGCAGTAAGCCCACCAGTCACAAACCGAAGGAAGAGTCAGATGAACTCAGTAGAATGAATGACTTCTAAAGGTAAAAGAGAGAAACCTGCCTTGCACAGCAGGAATGGGCAGCAACTTATGAGTTACACATTTTCTCGTGGTATTGTTCTACCGAAGATTTGCTGACACGCAAGTGGATATATGGGATCAATGTCTATGCCGCACCTCTTCTTGGTTTAGTCAAACAACAGACTGACTCTTACATTTGTATTCTGCTGAGCTAACTGTATATTTTAGACATCAACATAGGATACATTTATTTCATACCTATGACCTTTGTGCTGGAAGTTTTATGTCAATTTCACACAATCTAGCGTCATTTGAGAGGAAACCTCAACTTAGAAAACACCCCCCAGCAGACTGGCCTGTGGTGCATTTTCTTGACTGACTGCTGATGTGGGAGAGTCCAGCTCTCTATGGACCGTGCCCCCTCTCAGTTGGTGGCCCTGGGTGGTATGAGCAAGCAAGCTGAGCAAAACAGCAAGCAGCATTCCTCCTGGCTTCTGCTTCAGCTCCTGCCTCCAGGTTCCTGCCCTCACTTCTCTCAGTGAGGGACTGCTACCTGGAAGTGTAAAATGAAAGAAGCTTTTCCAATGAAAGAAGCTTTTCCTCCCTGAGCTGCTTTTGGTCTTGGTGTTTTATGTTAGCAATAGAAATTCTGAGACACCGATGTTTTATACTTCACACTAAGTCACCAGGATAGACTCTAGTGGGAGAATGCCTCCAGTCCTTCAATACAGCTTCTGAACAGCAAAACATAAACTGAATAATTCGTCTTTCAGGGAAAATACTCTTCCTGCTTTTGAGTGACTACAGGGGATTTTTATTTGAAGTTGATTTAAAAAAAACAAAACAAAACAAAAAAAAACCAAATTGAATGTTCATGTACTGACAGAGGAGCAAACGTGTGTAAATCTGTGTAGGGGGCAGCTGAGCTACATCCGTTGCCCCAGCAAAGCCAAGTTTTCAGTTCAGTGATCCTTGTGTCTTAGCCACATCTCCAGCCCCAGCTGACCGGAACCACAGAGTCTTAGCACACATTATCAGACAGTTCTGATAGAGTCCTCGCGGGATCCTCAGCCTCACTCAGCAACTTCAGAGGCTAGGCCTGCACTATCTGCATTTCTCTCAGGATTTTTTATCTCCCAGGCTCCCACAGAATAGTCCTGAGCTCTGAACAATTAATGGCTTTTCTACCCCAAAGTTAAAATGCCACCACAGTTCTTCCAAACACGCATGGTCAGATCTGTCAAAGCAGTAAGTAAGTAATTGTGAGTAAGGCACCAATTTCCTGTCTTAGTTAGGGTTTCTATTGCTGTAACACTGTGGCCAGAAGCAACTTGGAAAGGAAAAGGGTTTAATTCCTTTTACAGCCCCTAGGCCATTATCCAGGGATGTTAGGATAGGAACTCAAAGCAGAAACCTAGAGGTAGGAACTGTTACAGAGGCCATGAAGGAGTGCTACGTACTGGCTTGCTCTTCAAGGTTTGCTCAGCCTATATTCTTATACAAATCAGGAGGACCCACGTGGGAGTAGCACAACCCACCCCCTTGATTGACTGGGTTAGCTTACATCAATCGTTAATCAAGAAAATGTACTACAGACTTGTCTACAAGCAATATAATGGACTCATTCTCTCGGTTTTTTTTTTTCTTTTAAGACGCAGTTTCTCTGTGTATACCTGACTGTCCCAGAACCCACTCTGTAGATGAAGCTGGCCTCTAACTCCAAGATCTACCTCTACCTCCCGAGCGCTGGAGTTAAAGTTGTGTGACACCATGCCCCGTCCGGAGGCATTTTCTCGGTTGATGTTTGTATTCTCAAGTATGTGCCAAGTTGCCAAGAAACAGCCAGCACGACTCTTGAATATGCAAACTTATGAGATGTCATTTCTTCCCAGTGCTCACAAACAAAAGAAGAGACTCTCAGCCCACAGAATCAAATGATTCAGCCTGCGCACCTCCGAGAATGAACTGAATGGCCAGGGGCAATGAGGGTGAAACTCTAGGTTCCCGGCCAGCGCCCCAGCCTCACCACATACCAATCTCCTCCTCTGTGCCCACTGCTAGGGTATAGCCTACACCATTCCTTTGCTAAAACAGCCTCTATGTGTTTTCCCCTGGATCCTCTCTGTTCATGTACCTGAGCTCAGGATATGCAGGGGCTTGCGGGTTACCTTGTTTTGATGGCCACCACCTTCTTACAAGCCTACGGAGTCTGTGTGACTAGCATCCAAACGCTCTCCTCCACTCTAGTCGGTGACATGGGGAAGATGGAACGCTGTGTGTGTTTCTCATGGCTGTCCCTCTTCAACAAGGACATGGTAACCACTCAGCTAATAGTCACGGAATAAGTGAATGAATGAATTGATGCTCCTTCCAGCTCTTGGGAAATTACCTTTGGAAAGTAATTTTCTCTCTCGCCGCTTTTGTTTCTCCATCTGCAACAGGAAAGCAAAAGTGTACAATGTTCAAAATCTATTTCCTAATTAGGTAAAGTAAGGTAAACTGATTAATAAGGCCAAGGCACAGAGACAGAGTATATCATATAAGACTGACCTGCTTGGTTTTATAGTCAGGGCTTCCTTGCGTGTGTCTCCTTCACATCAGTGTTGATCTGAGGAAGATAATGTACAGCATGTTAGTCCTGAAGCCTGGTGAACGTGCGTACCAAATCTACTGAATCAAACCTGGAAGTAGAGTGTTCAGATTGAACAGGGAGTTCACACTGTCAAGGTAAACACTCAGGCTGCACACGGGAATCTACACTGTGGAGTCAGGATCTAGGCTGCACACAGGAGTCCACACTGTGAAGTCAGGGTCTAGGCTGCATGCAGGAGTCCACACTGTGGAGTCAGGGTCTAGGCTGCACACAGGAGTCCAGACTGAAGTCAAAGTCTAGGTAGCACACAGGGAGTCCACACTGAAGTCAGGGCCTAGGCTGCACACGGGGAGTCCACACTGAAGTCAGAGTCTAGGCTGCACACGGGGAGTCCACACTGAAGTCAGGGTCTAGGCTGCACACAGGAGTCCACACTGTGAAGTCAGGGAGCAGGCTGCACACAGGGAGTCCACACTGAATTCAGAGTCTAGGCTGCACACAGGGAGTCCACGCTGAAGTCAGAGTCTAGGTTGCACACGGGGAGTCCACACTGAAGTCAGAGTCTAGGTTGCACACGGGGAGTCCACACTGAAGTCAGAGTCTAGGCTGCACACAGGGAGTCCACACTGAAGTCAGAGTCTAGGCTGCACACAGGAGTCCACACTGAAGTCAGGGTCTAGGCTGCACACGGGGAGTCCACACTGTGAAGTCAGGGAGCAGGCTGCACACAGGAGTCCACACTGAAGTCAGAGTCTAGGCTGCACATAAGCAATCCTCACTGGGAAAGAGAAGAGTCCAAGGGGCACATGGGGCATCTGCACAGCGAGAGCAAAGAGTCCAGGCTGACCATGGGGTGTGCACACTGTACAAACAGACCTTCCAGGACATACACTGGAAGCCCAGACAGCTTTCTGAGCTCTGACTCCTGCAATCACAGGGTCTCTGTATTTGGCAGAGCACAACTCGGCTCTTTGGCTCAGCATGTATTGTATCTCGTGATGAAGTCTAGGTTCACCTTCAGCATCTCAGCCTCCTGCTGGACAGACTGTTCCCCTGCCACCCCAAGCTCCCACCAAGCTTTACAACCAGGGGCCTATTCTCCTACCATGTGCATCTCTCCCCCTCCCAGCCCAAGAGTCTGCCCTCAGACACTGTGTGATCTGTTCTAATGATGGATGGGCTCTGGTCCATTCCCAGTGTTGGTGCACTAGAAGTTGGGATGCTGTGCCCTCTACCCACATGAGCCCCAACTGCTTAATAATTCAACTTTCCTTCTTCTTTTACTGTTGAGATTGTCCAGGTTTTTATGATTTTGTTTGGCTTGTTGTTTGTTTTTGTAACTTTTAAAGTTAACTTGGGGGAATGAGACAAAATTTGGGAGAAATCCATATATACTAGCTATTTTTTAAAACCAGGCATTTACTCCCAAATTCCATGTTTTTTTTTTCCACAGTCTTTTATTTCTCTAGTCTAAGCCATTCTGTTCTCAAAGGCATGGGTTTTTAAGCTGTACCCATGTGCTGTTTTAAAAGAGAAAAATTATTTCAGTCTTTAAAGTTCTTTGCATGTGTTCCTGAGACTAACTAGTCTGCAGCTTTTGGTTTGCAGTGGTTGCTGAATATTCATAAGATTCTGTCTGCTTACTGGATAATTATATTACATTAATATGGTATGGATAAATAAAAGCAGTAATTATGCTTTTATCCTGTTCTGTTTGACAGTTTACAGTTTGCTTGTTTCAAGAATAAAAGGAAATTGCCACATTTGAAACAATATTATTTCATTTCTAAATGAGGAGGAACACTCCCCCTTCGTGCAGACAGGTTACAACAGAGGGGATTCTGCCCCTTCCTAGCCAACATAAAGACGCCATGCGTGCTCCGTGCTGCTCACTACTACAAAGACCACGCTAGGTGAGGCCTTAAGAAGTACAAGAAAGGAACACCTCCCTAGTTGGAACCACAGCTTCCCTTGGAAGCTCTCAGGTAGTAGTAGCCAAGCCTTTCTCAAGAGAGAAAGCAAACGTGGTCTGGGAGAGGAGGGAACTAGCCATTCTTCCTCATCAAGATTTGGAGAAGACAATACTCACCAGTGGTTACTCCATATGGATGGCTAGATTCTCAGGAAAGGTTTTTGGTTTTGGAAGTGAGAACTTTAACAGCTTCAAAGCAAAGATATCAGCTAACTTGAGTAATAGCACCTGGCCAGAATCTCAGCACTCAGCAGGCTGAGGCAGAAGGATCTCAAAGTCAGCCACAGTGAGACATCTTCATGGAAATATTTTCATGTAGAGAGAAGTAAGGGAAGGAGAGAGAGAGAGAGAATCTTGAATTAGAAAATATTTGAGAATTTGAGAGCAGGTGCCAGTGTGTCCGTCTACACCTCACATGTGACTATGTCCGTGATGTCTTTAAGCACGGATGCGCATGAAAATATGTGAGAGCCGAGGTCTTTATTCCTTCCTCAGAAAGCGTAGCTGCTTTCCTAAGTAGTTTGTTCCTGAAGCAAATCAACAGGGTGATTTTAACAAGGCAGGAAATCGGCATCCCAGATGAGCCCCTGGGAGGAGGCTCCACACTGCCTTATTCCCGGGACATGGTGTCCAGCCTGTGAAATTCTACTTCACCTAGGAAAAAGATGACCCAAATCCTAAGCGCGCTAATGCTCGGTGGCCGCACTAGAAGCATACTTGTAAATGGCTCGATATCGATATGAGAGGAGAGAATGAGTGCCGTTTCCCCGCGGAGCAGCCCGGGCTTGATGCTGTTTAGGCACTTTCATCAATTTTCTGGATGATAGGAAGGAGGAGAGCAAGTTCATTAAGTGCACCGGGCACCCGGGCTGGGAGCTGCAGATAACACCAAAGAGAACGGGCCAGGTTTAATCAAGACCCTGAAATCTAACTCAGTGCTGGTCAGTGGAGAAGGGGACCCAGCACTGATAGTCAGCCTGCACTTCCTGGGTGGGCAAGGGTTCACTGTGGTCTTGTTCTTCCGGCAGGTACCCAGATGCCCCAGGTATCCCACCAAGAGATAACTAGTGGGGGCTAAAGACCAGCCAGGGGACATCCAGGTAGGTGCCTCCTGCTGTGTTTTACCTCTGAGGCTCCGTGCTGAATCGATGTGAAATTTAATGGAAAAGGACCTGGACCTTACGCTGAGAACAAAAGTGACCCACTGCAAGTGTTTGGTAATTGGAAGGGAAGGGGGTTGGTAAAAGGACTTGGAAAATGATGAAAATCCACACCAAAACTGTTCTGCAATGTGAACAAGGGAATGGTAACTAGCAACATGCAACCACCATGAAAACAGGATGACCGTGTGCATGTTTTGGTTTTGTTGATCAGTGAGTTTTGCTCATTGCTGTCGGTGAAGGGTACACTGTTTTCTCCGCTGTAGAAGGAGACACTGTTTTCCAGGGTCTGTTCCCCAGCTGAAGGATCACAGGCACATTTTGGATGCCCCTTGTCTATGTTTTTGAGGGTGCAGGCTCCTAAGCTGGGGCTGCCGGGCTCTCCCACCATCCCGCCACCCTCTGAAGAGGTGACACACCAGGGCTTAATGAGCTGAAAGGGATTCCGTAGAGAGCAGCAGAAACGATTAAAGACTCGGAAAATAGGAGCTATGAAGGAAGATTAAAGGATCTACGCTCACTTAGCCTGGAGCGGGGAGCTGACCTAATAGCGTCTTCAGGATGTGAAGGGCTATCGTGTGGAGGAGGGGACCAGCTGCTCCCTCTCCTAGAAGAGGGGGCAGAGAGGAAGCAGGCTTAGGCTTCGATGTGAAGGGTTAAGAAGTGTTGGAGAGCTTCCTTCAGGGAGGGCTGGTAGCTGAGATGTTGAGCGCTTACCCTCCCCCAGGGTGACCACTCTAGAGAGGCCCCATCCTGTCAGACACAGATTGTGGTGGCTCATATGCTACCGTAAAATGTCACATCCTGCATTAGTGTTTTCACTGGTTATTGGCTCAATTCTTTGACAGTGTCTGTGCATTCTGAGGTTGATAGGAAGAGCAGCAGACGCTGGCCACAACTCACAGAGGTACAGCCACTGTCCAGATACCAGAGAAGGCGTGGCTGGGGTGACCATCAGAGAGTCACCTGGAAACGCTTCCAAAGGAAGTAGGGTTGGGATTCACTCTAGCCTTGAGTCGAACTTCTTTCTGACTAATGTTTGTTTGGTAAGAAGGGCGTTGAGTGTGTGACTGAGCGTGTGTGCTTGTGTGCGTGTGAGCTGTTGAGAGGCTGCCCCCCCCCAAGGAATATTTCAGATTCTAGACTCTGAATTGTTACCAGCTATTCCTCTGGTGTGATTTCCATTAGTCTTAGGCACAAATAACTTCCATGCATATCCAAGGGCGCTGAGAGAAGAAATGTCTGAATGGTTGTCTGGGAGATACATGCTTTCACAGGCTGGGTTTGCCACAGTGTGGCTCTGTTTCCGAGGGGAACCCATTTATTTCCCTTGCTAGACCCACAACTGGTGACAATGTTCACAGTGAATGTGTCTTGTCCTGTGAACAGGAACACACTTCCCATTCCCCCCATGGGTGTGTCCACCTTCAACAGAGAAGAAAGGCAGTGAAATAACACACAGGTAACTTTTCTTTTATTGGAATGTGGAGAAGCTTTTAATTAAATAAGGTTGCCGTCATCAAACACTTTGAAACCCTGAACTTACACACTGCACTTTGATCTCTCGTCCTGACATCGTGTTTCAGCTGTGCCAAAGTCCTCGGCCTGCCGTTGTCATTCTGCAGTCTTCCTCTCTTTACAAACTCCGTTTCTTCCTTCCTTCCTGGGGAACTGTATCAATCTTCAGTCCCAGCCCTTCTGTCATCAAGGAAGCCAGCTATCCGTTTACAGACCTACTTAGGACTTCCTGAAATTTCTCAAACGCTCAAGTATTTCTCCTATGGAGCTGTGCATGGCAGGGCCATGCTTTCCCAGAGCTGCATCCCTACTGTCTAAAGGAGCCGCCGTCACACAGAAACTCAGACAATGGGGAACAGATTGAGGAGGTGGGAAGGCTTAGAGACAGGATGAAGGAAAGAAATGGATGGACAGAAGGACAGACAGTGAAAGAAGAGAGAGAGCAGTGGGTGGGTAGGGATGGATGGCAGGGGGTTCAAACCATGCACTGGTGGTTAGGATGGGTGGTGGAAGATGGATGAGGTGGATGACGGTGAAGAAATGGATGATGGCAGCGGGTTGATTGCATTGCAACTGTTTATCTCACTTAATTTTGGAAGAAACGTGCTTTCGTATCAATTAGATCTTTCCATCTCTCACATCAGCACCGACGTCAGGTTCTTGGAGCCCACTGTGGGGTCATAAGTGGCAACAGGAGCTGAGCAGAGAAGGAATTTTGTTAACTGGCCGGTCTGATGCACTCTGGGGGCCACAGTCGCTGATTGCCTAAGGCAATTGAATTTTGACACCTGATGCTAATTTTGAGCTTTTATGAGCCTTGGGAAGGAGGGCATTCCGGGATGTAATTTTTTATGTATATATCATGAGCAGGAATCAAGGTATTTTTTATAAACCATTAAGAACAGTATGTATTTGTATTTCTTATGCCTTTTTTAAGACACAAAAGAAGAGTTCTTTTCATCTTCAATATGGGTTTTTAGAAATAAATCAACTTTAAAAGGTTAACAAAAATTTCGAGACGGTTCTCTTCTCTTAGAAGTTCAAGTTGATACAATCTTAATTCCATCAAAATGTGATTCTTCCTGGCAAATTTTATAGACAGCCGCTCTCCCGTCCCTGTTCCCTTTCAGCCCGTGAATGGCTTCTTTCAGGGGAGAAGGCTGCTGTACAAACATCCCTCTGCAGTAACAAAGGTGCGCCAGCGACACGGCTCCTCCTTTAGATGTGGACAGCGGCCCGTCTAATGCTGTTTGAGTAGTCTGCCATTAAAGTAATTGTGATGAACGGCACTACAAAAGTCCTTTTCTTTAGAACACCACCAAATCAGGAATATTACTACTCTTAGGAGATTATCTGACAGCAGGTAAAAAAAACATTTAAGGTTAAAAACAAACCTGCTCCGTGTCCTTCTATCCAAGAGATATATTTTTATATACCATATTAGTGTCATCCGCACTCTGACATTGCCTGGTAGTCATCAACTATGACTAACATCATGAAATGCTAACAGTTTTGATAAATAGCAATAGTGTCATGTAAAGCTCCTTAAAAGCTCACTTGGGAGTGGAGTAACAATAAACACGACTGTAGATTTTGGGTTAGGATTGCTTCTCATTTACCTAACTATTTACTTAATACAACAAATATCAGATATGTATATAATATATATGTGATATATAATAAATATCAGATATGCATATAATATATATTATATGTATAATATATTTCACTGTTGATTCTCTTGGAGTCAGTGCTATATGAGACATTAAAGAAATTTAGGTCTGGATAAAGAGATTACTATATCATCTTTTTATAAAATTTTGAGAACAGGATGTGTTCACCACGTGTGTCACAGTATGAAGAGTCATCTCTGTACTGGAAGCATGTCTACCTTGCCCCCAGTGGCATGATACATGTTACATGAGAGGAGACCGCTTTGTGCTCATCTTCCCTGGTGGTGACTGCTGTCCCTCTCCATTCAGATCTCCTCTGCCCTCGGTTGGGAACACCAGCCCTGAACACATGGGAAAAACAGGCCACCTGCTGCCCCTTGGCTCTTGCCTCTCTTTTTTCCCTGCGATTAATCTCCAGGAGGGGCATTTTCATTCCATCCTCATTCCGATTCTGCAAGAAGATGGATGTGTGCACGGAGTGTCAGCAAGGGCCACTGGTGGCAGGTAGGGAGGTGAGGGCAGTAGAGCCCTCTAACTTTCTAAAAGCTAATAAATAAATGACTATTGTTTCCTCAAACATGCATATGCTTACCCTGATGTAAACACTGTACAATGTTCTTGATTGCTGAAATACCATGGAACAAGATGCGCTACACAGTTTTATGTCTTTTTGTATCAGACAAAAATGCACATAAAATGAAAAACATCAGAATGGCCTTTACAAAACAAAGGAACGTATACAACCTAAATTTTTTTTAAAGGAGTAAAATTAAGAGGCTTTTCTCCTTCCCAGAACCCCTCCCTCTGTACCCCAAATCACTGGTTTCCCTTCCAGCTTCTCCTTTCTGCCAAACCCCTGTTGCTAAGCAGGATGGCTACCTCCTACTGTGAGCAAATTGGCTAGCTCTTGCTCTGCCCAAAACTTGCTATCTGTGGCATGTGGCACTCACCCACTTTAGGATTCCCCATTCCCATTCTGCCTCCATCCTTCTATATATGGTGTTATGGAGGCTAGGGCCCTGGGCTCCACCCAAACAGCACAGTGGCCATCTGCTAGCCTTCCCAATCTCACACTGGAGCACTTAAATGTCTATGAAACATACTGCTGAGTTAAAAAAAAAATCTGGGTAGGGAAACCAGCATGAAAGGAAAAGAGGTTAGAGCCCAGTGATGCCCTGAGGGCACCCCGTTCCTCTGACACACCACCCTCATTCTGCCCTTGACTAGCCTTCCCCAGCTTCCTGCCGAGCATAGGGTGTGTGCTAAAGAGAAATCCCTGCTGGATCTTTGGCTGTACTCTGTCTTCATTTTCCTCCTCCTTGCGATGTTCACTGCAAATGCAGCCTGCCACTCGGTTCATGGCCTGTGATACAAGATCTGGAGGCAGGCACACATTCACCCAAACTCCACTTTTTGCTTCGTGAGGAGCCAGGGAGTACTTTTTGGCCATATGAGCGACGACAGGCTTGTTAAACAAAGAATGTGTAAGAGTTTACGGAGCTGGGAAGACGTTTGTGACTTGGGACCTCCCACCACTTGTGCCAGAGTTGGCTCTTGTCTTCTTCCTGTGCGTAAGAATTCCTCACAGTGGGAATAAATTTAAGAAACGGGCAAGCCAGTTCCTTCACTGTCTGCAGTCTCGGCAGCGAGGGTGCAGGCCTGCACAGGGATGCTGAGACCCAGCGAGGCACACTAACAGGAGAATGACTTCTCCAGCCCCTGCAGCAGCCACTCCATGGGAACAGGTGTAAGCCCCAGAAGCTTCCAGGGAGGGCCAGCATCCTTATCAACAGCACCTGAGCCACGACTGGGCCATCACCAGCCTTCTGCTCCCTTTCGGGACTGTGAGTACTCTGTCCCAACAGATATCCTTCCTGTAACAAGCATGGAGTATCCTCAGCATCAGCTCCTGGCACTGCCTGTCCTTCACCACAGCTCTGTTCCTATAGAACCCGACTGCTGATGGTAGGAGATTGTGTGTGTATAGTAGTTCAGATTTGGGGTGCCAAGAGCTAGGGGTGGTATTGAGACCTGATGAAATATGCTAATTAATAAAGTTAAATGTCAAATAATTAGAAAAAAAAATTAAACAATGTGGTGAAAGTCTTTCTTTAAATAAAATTGACAATCCAAAGATGCAAAAGATGATCGTAGCTGTGGGCTGGTAATGTTTAGCAACTGGTTTTCCAAAAACACAAAAACCCAATGTGCAGTGTTTGCCAGTCTCCAACCGAGGCTGGTTTCAAGCTAACCACTTGATGTCAACTGGCTCACAAAATTCCTGAAAATGTAACATTTGGCTCCCTTGCCCTGGCAAGTGCCAACTCCAGCATGCATCAAGCCACCATGGAGCATGTCTTGTGAGGTGCCAAGAGAATAGCACATTTCAATTTATCTTCATCTCCATCAGAATGCAACCAGGAGAGGGGCTGGGAAATGTGGAGCCAGGGTATAACTGTGCCAGCCTGTGGTATCCATGCCACGTCACCAACCCAGGGTACCCAGGCCAAGTCACCAGCCCTAGGTACTAGGGACTAAGTAATCCTTGTTGTACTTAGCTTTGCAGGAATAGATACCACATAAGATGTTGATCTCCAGGGTGAGCGCTTTGTTTAAAGAAGAGGCGCACGAGAGGAAAGTCGAAGAGGCAAGGGAGGCCAATACCCAGCAGCTGCCATCACTAGCCATCCAGCAGTGATTGGAACTAGAGAAGGGAGTGGCGAGGAAAACTGCCGCTGGGTACAAATCCTGATATGGTGTTCAGCTTGAAAGGGTCACCTAAAGAGCTTTGTTTATTTGTGAGTGTGTGTATGCGTCTCTGTGTATGAGTGTGTAAGTATAGGTGTCTGCGTGTGTCTATGTGTGAGTATATGTGTCTGTATGTGTGTGTTTGTGAGTGTGTGCATCTGTGAGTGTGTGACTGTGTGTGAGTGTGTTTGTGTGTATGTCTGTGTGTGTTTGTGTATATGTCTGTGTGTGAGCGTGTGTCTCTGTGTGTGTGTGTTTAGCATATGTGTCTGTGTGTGAGTGTTTGAGTGTGTGTCTATGTGTGAGTATATGAAGATCTGTGTGTGTTT
>NC_022020.1:65069801-65074801 GCF_000317375.1 Microtus ochrogaster
TTTGGAGCCTGTCCTGGAACTAGCTCTGTAGACCAGGCTGGTCTCGAACTCACAGAGATCCACCTGCCTCTGCCTCCCGAGTGCTGGGACTCTTTCTTTATTACTTTTTAGCCTCACTACTTTAGACAGGGTCTCCCACAGAACCTCGGAGCTTGCAGTTTCAGTTAGACTGCCTGACTAGCCCTGGGGTCGCAGACACACATAACCACGGCTTCCCTTTTCATGGGTGCTGGAGATCTGAACCTAAATCCTCATAGGTGACTAGCAATCTCCCACTAAGCCATCTCCCCGTCCGAGACCTTCAGAGTAGTCTGAGAGGGGCGATGGCTTGGAGAGGCACAGAAACCCAACTCCAATTGGCTGGTGTGGGAAGAGAGCCATCACTAGGACACCAGGGTTCATCACAGTCCCACTCAGACCACTCCTTGGGATGGAGATGTAGCCACAGCAAGGTTGACAGCATCCACGGCAGAGCAGCGGGAACTTGGGCTCCTGCTCACACAGTGAGGCAGGCTAACCCCATTCAGTTCCAGTGACCCAATCAACTCCCTTCCCTGCTTTCCTCCTCTCTGCTTACTTCTTTTTGTTATGTTTCCCTTGTTTTTCCCTGTGGGGCTCTTCTGATTACTGTTCCTCCGTCATTACCTTCTGTTCCTCTTGCACATTGCCATTTTATCTCCTTATTCCCATCTTCTTGATCCCTAGGTAAAGCACTAATTATCATTTATATGCTGATGACTCAACGGCTTTATCTATAGACCAGAATTCACTCTCTAGCTCTAGACACATCGGGATAACTGTCTGTGTGGAGGCCACTTCACGCATGTTTCTCATAATCCCCAAAGTCAGGAAGAGAACAGTTTATCAAGACCCTCTATGCTATGCACTGATGGCTTCTTGGATTCTTGGCACCAGGAAACTTGAAAATCCTGTTCTTCACCTAATAAAGAATGAATCACCCAGTGCTGCCTGTCTCACAGGCTGGCCCACCTGAGGTCCTGCAGAGGCTGAAATAAGAGACAAGGTACCACCCACAGGAAGCTCCTGGAGTATCTGGACTCCCTGGTAAGGATTCTAAAAGTATTTCCTTAACTTTTATTTGTATATGTGTAAACCTGAGTGTGTGCTTGCACACCTTGTGTACACAGGAGCCCACAGAGGAGAGCAGAATCCCCAGGAACTGGAATTACAGAGAGATAGGAGCTTGCATGTAGGTGATAGAAACCCAAACCGGGTCATCTGCAAAATCAGTGAGCACTCTTAACCTCTGCGCCGACCCTCCAGCCCGCTCCAGCAAGAATCCTAAGAAACCTTCACAGAAACAATCCAGAATTCACCCTGAAACAAATGATAGAAATTAAACTATTTCGGCAAAGGGGTCTGGGCCAGCGGCTCAGTGGGTAAGAGGGCTTGCTCTGCAAGTGTGAGAACCTGGGTTCAAATACACAGCACACACAGAAAGACAGGGCAGGGCTACAAATGTCTTTCGCCCGAGCACTGGTGTGTGGAGACAGGTGACGCTCACTAACCAACTGCCTTACCTGATATTTGTGTTCACTGAGTGACTCTGTCTCAGGGGAATAAACATAGACAGAGAAGACACCTAGCATGCTCCTTCTCTGCCCCCACATACACATGCAGAGGGACACACATTCAACATGTATGTATGTGCACAGGGGCATGCTTTCAGCATGCATGTGCATGCAACGCACACACAGCAGCAGCAGCAAAATAATTAAAGTTTTGTCTTTTAAAGCAACAAAGGGAAATCACAGAATTAAAAACTGAAATCACTAAAAGTGAAATCACACTAAAAGAGCTCTAGAAAATGATGCTGATGATGAAGGATGGAGCTGGTGATGCTGAGGGTGGAGCAGAAGTATTTGCTCCATCATAACAATAGAGAGAAAGCAGAACGAAAGGAACTGAGATGGCTCTAATGTCCCAAAGGGCACAATGAATGACTCATGTTTTGCAATAGCTATTCAAGAAGCAAAGCCTGCAGTGAAGCTGAAGGTGTGGAGGGCTACAGCTAAAAACATTGCAAAGATTGACGCAAACACAGGTCAGAATGGCTGGATCCACCCCAGAGAGGATGCCCAGGAAAGCTAAGCCAAGAGCCTTTTACTTGACATTCCAGACGTTTAGGGAAAGCCTTGAGTTCAGCTGTAAGAAAGGTGTAGGATCTGCTACACTCTGACCTACGTGACAGCAGGATCTCATCCCAAACTCATGGTCCAGGTACTGCTAGAGGACTGGGGATCATTCTTTGGTGATAACATGAAAATAAAGACACTCTTAGATAAGGACAGCAGAGGGCAAGGGTGTTGGGGGTTCTTTTTTTAAGACTTTATTTTTAGTTTCAATGTGTGCATGTGTGTGTATGTCTATGATCGGGTTTGGCCAGAAGGTAATGTTAAATGCCGGAGTTACAGGTGATTGTGAGCTACTTCATGTGGGTACTGGGAACTTAACTCTGGTCCTCAGCAAGAGAGATTTACACTCCTAACCACCGAACCATCTCTCTAGCCCTAGTAGTTTTTCCTAAAGAATGGTTTAAGGGGAAAGTAAATGTTCAAAGAAATAATCTCAGTGTTAGGACAAGAGAGGCCAGAAGAAGCAGGGTGGAGGTTTGGGTAAGCACAGACAGTCTCTTTCCCAGGAAGGTCCTAAACCCTCAGTGAAAGGTAGTCTACCTGCAGAGATGAAATCCCACAATGGAGTGCCATAGGTACCGCCAAGAACATATTCAAAGCAGTGCAATTAAAACCATTGCAAACAGGTGTGGTGGTTAATTTTTGCCAACTTGACACAAACCTAGACAGAACCAGAAGAGGGAATCTTAACGAGGAATCACGTCCATCAGAGGAGCCTGTGGGCATGTCTGTGGAGCATTGTCTTGATTGCTCATTGACTGGTGTAAGAGGGCCCAGTCCACAGTGGGCGGTACCATCCCTGCGAAGTTGCTCTTGATCGCGCTGTTTATCGCAGGAAACTAGGACATCAAGAAGAGACAGTTCAAATCCCTAATAGAGCGTGAGCAGCACTGAGGGCGGCAGAATGAAATTAAACGGAGTCCCAGAAAGAGAGTACAATACAAACAAATAAAATGGCAGAGTTGAGGCTTAAGAAAATCAATAGCTATCTATACTGTAAGTAGCAGAAACAGGACCAGTTAAGACACAGCTATGCCCCCTGAGTATCACAAAGCAAACAAAACAATGGCAGAAACACAACAGCGTGCTCTCACAAGAAACATCAGATTGCAACAAAGACAACTTCAAACTATAGTCGCAGAAACTAATGCACCATGCCAGCAAGCAAATATCCACGTAAGGCATGGCCGTATTAATATAAGGAAAAGTACGTTTTAAAATGAAAACACATGAGCCTGAGGAAACACCCGAGTACAGAGATGTAATGATCTTTGGTATGTGTGCAGTGAATGATCTCAAGGAATTTGCCCAAACTCATAGACTTCATAACGGAATTTACTGTGGCTACAGAATGTAAAATCCACAAGAGCATCCGTTTCAGACACCGCCAGTATGTGCATGAGACTGAAACAGAACAATTGTCATGTATAATTATTCTAAAGAAAATAAAATAGATCCGTATAAGTATAATACAAAGTCTGAATGGTGAAAATGATCAAATTCTCATGAAACAAACCCAAAATCAAGACAAATGGATGAAAGCCATATGTTCATGGGTTGGAAGCATCAACACAGGAAAAAGGTCAGTTATCCCAAAAGTATTCTGAAGATATCATATAATTACCATCACTGTCTCAGGTGGCTCATGGATCCAAGTAATTCGTTTCCATTTTCCATGGCAAGCGCAGGACCTTCAAGGGCTGAAACCGTCAGAGATTCAGGACAACAGAGTCTTTTTAACAGGATGGTGCAGAACACAGAAGTGGAAAAGCAGACTCACAAATGTGCCCATGAGGATGCTGATGAGGGGCAGAATAATTCATGTGAGGAAGTTTGTCAACACATGGGACAGGAGGAGAAAAACTAAAAAAAAAAAAAAAAACATCACCTTCAAACTAAATGTCTTACTCAAAAAATAAAATCCAATAGTGATGTGGAAGTGTCATATATCAATCTGTTGATTTCATTGGTTAAGTAATAAACAAACTGCTTGGGCTCATAGCTTAGAACATAGGTGGGTGGAGTAAACAGAACAGAATGCTGGGAGGAAGAGGAAGCGAGGTAAGACGCCTCAGACAGAGACGCCATGCTCCGAGCTCCCAGGCAGACGCGATTCAGCTCTGACCCAGGATGGACATAGGCTAGAATCTTCCCGGTAAGCGCACTTTGGGGTGCAACACAGATAATTGGAAATGGGCTAGTCCAGGTGTGAGAGTTAGCCGAGAAGAGGCTAGATAGAAATGGGCCAAGCAGTGTTTAAAAGAATATAGTGTCCGTGTAATTATTTCGGGGCATAAGCTAGCCAGGTGGATGGGGTGCTGGGGACGCAGCCCCACCCCTCCTATTACTACACAATAGTTTCAAAGGGATCATAATCTTATGTAAATCATACAAACATTAAACACAAAAGTCAATGGGGACCATCCCCTGCATAGGACTAGTCCGTAGACATGAGCGCTAGAGCTAATCCATAGAGGACAAGAGCAATCTGTTGGGCTTTGTCCTCTTGATAACCTGTGTCCCTGTAAGGACCTTGTTAAAAGGGCAGGTGGGGAGCAGAGCAACTGTTGGCTGTACATGAAGACTTTGAAGTCTGAAGCTTGCAAAAGGGACCACCTGGTGAGAGGATGCACCCAAGACGATCTCCCCAGAGGGAATACAAATGTAGGTCACTAATCTGCTTCATATTGCTAAGTAAAACATCAGATGTATTATTAGTAAAGTACTGATTTTATATTCTTTATATAAAATCATGTGCAAATATCAGATTATATTATATTGTAATTATTTATTTTATTTAATTTTATAAAAATAGTGATAAACAAATTACAGGTATGCACCTCT
>NC_022020.1:65078795-65082819 GCF_000317375.1 Microtus ochrogaster
TCCCTGGTTACCTTCCCTTATCACTAGTATGTATACACACATATGTAGAGTGTACCATCCCTGGTTACCTTCCCCTACCACTCTTCACATTTTTGAGATAGGGTCTGTCACTGAATGGGGGGCACAGCAGTTCAGCTCCACTGACCTGTTGGTCTCCACCTGTCTCTGTGTCCCTAGTGCTATGACGACAGGTGTTCTATCACACAGGCTGGGCTGTGCACGCTAGGGACACAGTCAAGTTCTCATTCTTGGACAGCAAGCACTATATTGAATGAGTTACCTCTCCACCTCTATGGTTTTTAGTTTTTAATGACCATATTATACAAAGTGTCTGTATCATCTTTCCATTATTCAAGCTGAATAGATAAAAAAAAAACAACTTCCTCTGTGTTGAGTTCAAAGCCTCAGTGAACACATGCCAGCTATGAGTTTCCAAAAGCATGTAAAAAGCAACTAGAAAGGCATGATTACGTAACTGTGCAGTTAGGGCTACATTTTGCCGCTAAGTGATTTTTACAGCCTCCAGTCATAAATCATAAAGCTACCTACCCATTTGAAGATAAGGGTGTTGGTTATCAGGTAAATTTAAATGTCTCCAGGCACACTCCAATCTCACTAACCAGGGACAAATATGCCATCCCTGTCACATCATATATGTGTCAACCAGCCGAGGATGTCGCTATCTTCCCAAAGTCACCTTCGTCCTTTCCCTGAATTCCTGTGAAGGACAGGACGTGTGCACTGTGCTGGTGGCTACCTTCATACCCAGAGGGCAGACAGAAGGAGAGAAGTCATTTCTACTTCCTACGAATACCAATCCTGCTGCTTCGTATCAAATGTAAGCCCCCCAACAGCAAACACACTGCATCTTGCAGTGACCAGCAATGCTGAGTGTGGGGGACTCGTGTCCATCCGAGCAAACCACCCAGGCCTGAGACTCCATCTCTGTGGGTGCTCCTAGCGTTTTGTCTCTCACTGGCTATGACATTAAGAAGTGAGCATTTTAGCTGGAGTCTACAGCCCTTTCCTGTGTGACCAAGGGTGATCTCTGTGACTGATTTCTGGGCAGAATGACCAGGCTCACTTGGTACAATTGGGGTGGGCTTCAGTAGGCACCCACTAAATCTAAACTCAAACCCCCTAAACTGGAGATATAGCTTAGTTGGTAAGGTGCTTGCCTAGCATCCATGGGGCCATGATTCCACCCTTAGCACTGCGTATATGGAACGTGGTGGCACACACCTGTATTCCTAGCACGTAGGAGATAAAGGTAGATGGATCAGTAGTTCAAGGTCATCCTTGACTCAAGAGTTACAGACCATCCTAGGATACATGGAATCCTCTCACAAACAAACAAACAAACAAACAAACCACAAACCTCTTCACTAAATACATGGTCTCTCCCCGATCAGCTGGAATGAATGGTGTGGATGAGTTTCTTTGCATCCCGCTTGGGAAACAATGTATCAAGGGCACAGTACAATCCCATAGAGGATACACCCACCCCTCCTTTTCTGTGCCTGCTGGGTCTTTCCCAAGGGTTAGACTTTGTTCTAGCCCTCTCTTGATTCTTATTTTTAGTATCTGTATTTATTTGTGTGTGATATGGGAGCACACGTACGCATGCCGTGGGTATGAAGGTGCTTCTGCAGGCTAGAGGAGAGAGTTGAGCCCCTCTGAGCTGCCCAGCGTGGGGCAGTAGGAGTCCTACACTCTGCTTCTTTGTTTCGTTTTTGTGATTCAAAGGAATGACCAAAAAAAGACATTAAAATAAGCCAACTGGTGCAGAGCAATTAAGATCTTGCAGAAAGACCCCTAGTTACATTACATTCAGCCCAGCCATTGTTAAAGTGGATCAGAGTGGAACCCAGAGGTGCCCTGTGTGTTCAGGGTTCTGGCCAGGGCCTCACCTCATGAACAAGCCGCAGAAGCAGACAGCCACCAGCGTTAGTGAAGCTGAGGAAATCAAACAAGGGAAAGCCGAGCAGACATCCAGTGGCCATGTGGCTCTGGGCTCTGACTCCCTGGAAGTCAAAGTGAGGCCGCTCGTGCAACTTTGCTCAGTTCTTCAATTAGTTAATGCGGATGGAGTTTTGATGAATGGCAGGCGGTGGGGTTCATTTGTAAGGGCCGCGGTTCGGGGATCACTCAAACGTCAACACCTTTCTTGTGGAAAGCTCCCTTCTAGGGTGCTTAATTGTAACATATTGCTGCTGTTATTTTAAAGTAATAACTCATTATAGAATAGGATTTCTATACAAGCCCTAATAATTCTATTATGTCTCCCCTGATTTTTCAACATTAGCTAATGAAGTGCCCCATCATTTATCAGTAAATAGCATCGAATGTTACACAGTAAATCTTTTGACAGAATTATTTGTGCCAGTTTCCCCGATCAGGAACAATTAATATCATCTGAATGGGTGATTTGGGACCTGGTTTCCTTGCCACGAATCTCATCTTCCCCTGCAATGAAATCATTTGACAGTCGATACCACCGTCTCATTTTTCATTTGCTTTATCAGCTTCTGGCTTCAAATGACACTGGTATCCACAAGAGCTACAGAACTTAGCAGAGGAGAAGGCAAGATTGGTTAGGTGTGAACTGCTCTAAGTAATTCTGCTACTGCCGGCCTTGCTAGGTGCCATCTGTCAACTCCAAAACTTATATTTGGGCTGGACACCTGTGACCCAAGCAAAAGTTAGCTATGTTGATTCCCCCTTCCCAATCTACACCTAACATCATCCTGTGCTATGTAAGAAGGATTCTGGAATAGACATTGTATCAAATGTATCCATTTTCTCCAGCAGAGAGGGTCAAATCTAAAACCCATTCAGTTATATGTTCGTTTCCAGTGTAGACTTCAAGTCACCGGTGACAGAGGTGCACACACACACAAGCATACACATTGATGTTTGTTTCATAGCTTGAAGATATGTACCACTTTAGGAATCTGGGACAGGTTTTGAGTCTTACAAGTCAATTTAAAATTTTCAGAGCCCATCATGGCCTCCAGACCTTAGAGTCATAGCACATTTTGTAAATGAGTCCCAGGACATGTCTAATGCCTTCTGGAAGGTTTGCTTTTGTTCAGATGAGACATTTCAGGGTGACTCTACTGGACACCCCACTCGTGTCCCTTATACACCCCAAGGGTGCAGAGCAGCTATGTTGCTTGTCATGGGGATCTTTCTTTTGGGGTGACAATTTGAGGAAATCTCTCTGAGAGACCAGTGGGCTATGGCGCCTGCAGCATCAGTGTCGTTGCTATGCTACGGCCCTGACATCAGGAGCTGGGGATGCAAGAGGACTGGCCAGGAATCCTTTGACTCCCTCCACACTTCCAAAAAGATCACTCGGCGCTCAGAGTCCTCCCAGGACCCTCCGTGTGCACTCCTCGAAGCCACCTGGGTCAATTGGCACTTGTAGAAACAGTATCCCGCCAGTCATTTTGAGAAATTGCTATCTTGGGAGTCCATTCAGCACCAAGATAATTGGTAGCAGGATTAAATAAGTGCTAAATAGGCAGAGGTGAATTCCACGTTAAATTCCTATAGGGTGCGGATAATTAGCCCGGAATACAACATTCTGCTTCCGTCTCCTCGGGTGCTGTGACATTAAAGTAGAGTGAAAAGGACCATAGGCCAGGGGTAGAGAGCAGCTCACATTCAGGCCGTGGGCTAGATCACAAGAGCCTCTCTCCTGGCTCTGCTGTGGTTTGCTCTGTGGGAAAGTTCATTCTGATGTAAGGAAGGTTCTGGGATGGTGGAAGAAAGCACCCTTCCCTGCTCAGAGCTGGACTCTCAGGAATCAACATGGCGCATCTGCTTTTTCTTTAAGTACAGTCCCCAAGAAGATCAGAGAGGGTGGTCATCTTACATAAAGCAGAGCGTGTTTCTGGAACAACAGGAGGCAATTCACAAATAACTTTACTTTGAAATAGAGAGGATCCCTGAGCCCAGCAGGCGTGTGTGCAGCTTGGAGATGAGGCCCCTGGGAAGCCTACCTTGTATAAAGGTTACA
>NC_022020.1:65082919-65084868 GCF_000317375.1 Microtus ochrogaster
ACACACACACACACACACACACACACACACACACACACCCCACCCCAACCTCATCAGAAGCAGACTAGATGTTCCTGCCCCACAAGCCCTGGCAAACTCAACTGCCCTTCTGAAAGTATCCACTCTCCTTTCTGAAAATGTATCTTTTTGCTCTAATTTTTAAAAATATTTTCAGATATTTTTGTAAAGGATGAGCAAATATATAAGACATACACAAGAAAAGGAAAATGTGCGGGAAAACGTGCCCTTTGCCCCTCCTCCTTGTAAGACGTACGTTGCTTACCTGTTCCGGTGTTTGTGATACGTACCGTTGTTGCTCATTTCAAAGCCTTTGGAGGGGAAGCAGAACTAGACACACGCAGGCTGGTTTCAGTTGTGTTTCACCACAGATATCGCCTCTCTGAATGATGTCTCTTAAACTCGCAATAATGAAAACATTTGGGGGTGAGAACAGAGGAAATACAGGCCAAGTCTCATGCCCTACATGGCAACAGCAGAAAACTTCCATCAGAGTCTCTAGAGCAAAACATATTTTAACCCTAAGGACATCACTTCTTCTATAAAATTTTTTAAAGCAAAACCAAAAGAAAACTTTTTTGCCTTGAAATCCCATCACATTCATTTGCAGCTGGCCCCTTCTCGTGGTCGCTTTCCTGGCTTCTCTCCCTGTCACAGCCTTCGTCTAAGTGAAGATTAATATTTCAGAACTTGTCATGGGCAGTTCTGTGGACGCTGTTGCTGCCTGCATCTGACAAGCTATTTATCATGCTGCTAAGTGCCAGCATTAAATTATCCCCGCTGTTATGACAGCAACATTATTCATCAGGAGTACAGGCTCCGGACCAGGGTAGTGTGGTTGGTTCTGTCTTCCTCCTCGTCTTTGCAGAGGTCTATTGATCTCTGCACTAAGTATTGAAGAGAGAGAAAAAGAGAGGGGGTAAGGAAAGGGGGAAGAGCGAGAAAGAGGGAGACGAAAGAATGAGGGGGAAGGGCAGGTGGGAGGATAAGGAAGAGTTACAGAAACAAAATTTCCGTTGCAGCTCAGTGTGCTGCTGCGCTTTCAAGTTTGAAGTCACTTCATAAAGTTACCCTGAAGAGACCCTCTTGTCACCTCTTAGTTCATGGGCGGTGGATGACAGATTGCTGAGCCCTCATTGTGGACCTCTTTCTAGATACTCCCGGGAAAGCCACCGTATCACTCACCCTCCTCTGCTCCTTCCTGACAGTAAAGCGCCGGCTGGAGAGCCTTTTGCTGGCAACATCTGTGTGGCTGGATTATCAAGGACCCTGATTTTACTCCATAGAAATTTCTTTTTCTATTTTTGTGAGGCTCCAGAGCAATTCAGATTTCATGGTGGATATTTCTCCCCAGAAGCCTCATAAGCTGAAAACGCTGAGAAAAATAAAGTTTCCCTGGATGATTCCAGGGAAATGCCATGCTCCTTCATGGTTGATGCATACCTGACTTGAGGCTGCCTCCTCCTGCAGCCAGCATCTCAGGGAGCCAAACTCAAATGCACTTGGTTCTTATGACTTGGTGGGGCTAGGAGATGCCGCTTAATATAACAAAAACATATACCAGCCAAGGGCCCGTGGAGCCAGAACCACCTCTTCCCCAGGCAGAGAAGCACAAGGTCACCCACAAGGGAGCTACCTTAGATTCCTTCCTCCCTCCTTTCAAATTCCCCTCCTAAATTCTTAACCTCTGAATTCCTCAGTCTGAAAGGTAGTTGGTGTTTTCTGAGATAAATTCACAGTCATTGTGGTGTGTTTTCCTCAAAACAGACACCTTCTGTCTTCTGGGAGGAGGCTCATTAAAAATCTCAATAGGAAACACACCATGGGAAAGTCCTCCCCACCATGGGAAAGTCCTCCCCACCATGGGAAAATCCTCCCCACCATGGGAAAGTCCTCCCCACCATGGGAAAGTCCTCCCCACCATGGGAAAG
>NC_022020.1:65085274-65087369 GCF_000317375.1 Microtus ochrogaster
GTGGCAGTCATGGTTCCTCTAGAGAGGAAACTGGCTGAGTCACACACACAGGAGCTCCAGGGGTGCAGTTTTGTGAGATGTCACTCACACTGGGAGTGGGCATTTGGGGGACTTTGAGTCCCCCATGTCCCTGTGAGTAACCCATCACACTCACTGGCTCACTAAGCTGGATTGGGTGAATTACTTCTTTGATTTTTGCATGGTGTCCTTTTGGGGATAAATAGATATTTGTTCAGGGCTCACTTGGAAAAGCCACACAACATCATTGTCAGGGTCACTTCTAAGAAAGCTGGCATCCAGCTGTTTGAGTGTGGATATTTGAGTAATGGAATGATCCAGCCACTGAACTTGCTCTTAGGACTTTGGATAAGGACCAAGATGCTTGCCACAAGGCAGAGAACAGTATGACTTGAAGTAATCCCTCCCTTCGGTCCATCTGGTTGACCTCTCACAGAGCAGTTGTCCCTCAGAGCATGGCTACACATGTCTCTGAGGCCCTACTAAAATAAAATCAGGTTTCCTGTGTTCATGCCTCCACAGTAGGGTCCCCACACTTCCCCAACAGGCTCCCCCTCCTGTGCCCTACCTGTTCCTACAATGGCCCATTCCCTATAGTGCTTCGCCCTTCCAACAATGCTTACACCTCTCAGACAGCACCTCAAATCTTCCCAATAGCTCTTCTCTTCCCCAACAGTATCACCATCGCTACAACTGCACCAACTTCACCAACACCACCTTTACTTCCCCAAAGCACCCCACTTCCTCAACAGTGCCTCAGCTCCCAACCATACCCCACTTCCTGAATAGAACTCCGCCTCCCCAGCAGCACCTCTGCCTCTCTAATAGTGCCTTTCCAGTACCCACAGACAAAGGAGAGATTTCCAGATTCTGGGGAGGGGGAGTGACCTGTGCTTGAAGGTAGAATTCACTGCAGACCCCACTAGGAGGGTACTAACCCCATCTATGTTATGCCAGAAGCTGACAGATGCACTTATATCTTTCCACAATATCAGAATTTATTGAATTACAGTTAAGTTCATTTTCAGTTTCATTAGCTGAGTACTCCTGATTTGACTTCAGAACTGGCTGGTTCTTTTCTTCTGCTCTTAACCACCAATTTTACTCCCAGATCACAGGATAATTCTCCACACATTCTGGGCTACAGAATGGCTCAGAAATGGTTAAAGAACCCAAAGAGTTCAGAGAAACTGCCCCAAAGAGGCACAGATCGGGTCCAGATACAAAGGAAGTCTATAAAGGACCAGAAGTGATATCGTATGTGTTTCAGGAGCATCACTGTTCAGGAAAGTTATCAAATGCAGGTCTGGAGAAAGCCAGTAAAGGGTCCACTGGAAGTGGGCAGGAGAAAGTGTACTGGAACCCAGGGACAGAGGCAGGAGTTCTTACCTTGGCAATTTTCCTGCATGAGATTCATCAGGAGTGAAGGGTGAGCAGTCAATATGGCTGCCACATCTGTCTTTGAGTCCTTCTTCTTGTACAATCCAGAAGAGAGGGTTCCAACCGCTGTGCTTGGTAAGCTCATACAGCTGGTGTTTCTGGTATGACTTGATGCATTTTGCTTGTATCATTGTTTATTGACCATAAAAAATCTATCAGTTTCTGCCTCCCACTGATTGTCTACTTGAGCAAACAAGTGCAGAGCCATTCCTTCTTTGTGCCTATACTCAACACCATGCAGTCAAGGTTACGGCTCTGTAAAATGGAGCATTCAAGGCTGTGTACAGTCTGGAGGTGGCTGTTTCATACAATTGAGTATCCTAGAGCAGACCCGGCCTATTCACTTCAGTAGTGACATATGGGAGCAGAAGGATAGCATGGGCCTAGAGAGATGGCTCAGTCAGTAAAGCTCTTGTCCCACAAGCACAGGAACCTTGATTTGATCGCTAGCACCTGTGAAAGATGGGCATGGTAGCCTGTTTTTGTAATTTAAGCACGGGTAAGGAAGAAACAGTCATGTCCCTGAGCTTTGTACCTCAAATTAGTGAGCTTCTGATTCAGTGAGAAATCTCTCTCTCTCTCTTTCTCTCTCTCTCTCTCTCTCTCTCTCTCTCTCTCTCTCTCTCTCTCTCTCTCT
>NC_022020.1:65087469-65113384 GCF_000317375.1 Microtus ochrogaster
CACACACACACACACACACACACACACACACACACACACAAAGTCAGGTAGGGAACAATTAAGGGAGATAAGCCATATCAATTTCTTTCCTTTACATGCATAAGTACATATGGGTGACCACACAGCTGCATACATTCACACATTCACACCCACATGTAAACACACACATGCACTTGTACACACACAAGTGTGAACACAAATATGCACACACATACAATAAAAAAGAGAGAGAGAGAGAAGAGGGAAGGAAGAAAAAAGGAGGGAGGGAAAGAAGAAGCCAAATTTGCACAAGAATGAATATGTTGTGTATTCTTCTCAGATAGCTCCAAAAATGTGTCAGTCCTTTCTTCTTCTTCCTCTTCCCTCCTTCCCCTCCTTCCCTTACCCCCTTTTTTCTTTCTCCTTTAATGAAATGGCAGACCGGAAAGTCAAAGACGAGACTCACACACATCCTGTGTATAGAAAGTTACTCTCCCATATATTTTATGGATAATCAGCTCTCACCCACGACTCTTGGAAACTCCATGTGGTGATCATTTCTAGCTAGAGTGGACCTGACAGAACAGAACCTCAGCTGAAGAACTGTCACTATCAGATTGGCCTGCGAGCCTTCCTAAGGGGCATTTTCTTGATTGATGGTTGACATGAGCCACTGCGGGACATGCCACCTCTGAGTAGAAGGTGTCGGGTTGTTCAGGAAGGCAGGCTAAAACAACCTTGGAGAGCAAACCAGTAAATAGGATCTCTCTGTAGCCTCTCCCTCCTGCCTTGAGTTCCAGCCCTCTAGACAATAAACAGTTACTGGAAATCAACTCTTCTTTTCCCAAGTTGACTTTGACGGGGATTTTATCACAGGAACAGAAAGCCTAACTATGACACTTCTCAGGTGGGGAACAGGTGATCCTCCATATTCTTAGACTCACTGCGTATATAAACCATACTCTAGGCAAGCCCATTGACCAGCTGTAAATGGCCAACACAAATGGACTCAATGGTATTTTTGAGATTGATTTTTCTTGTTGTCTCATAATGTTTTGTCTGGGCACGTTTTCCTTCATATCTTTCACTTATGCATTGCCATTTCCAATGGTGTTTATACGGATTCTTTGTGTGTGACTGTCTCAGTGCCTATGTGAGTTCCTCGTGCTTTTTCTTTGCCTCTTTTCTCTTGTTTCTCTGTTTTGTCATATCATGGTTTGTTTTTATTTTAATTTATTTTTTTCTAATGAGAGAGAAAGGGGGTAGATTCGAGCATGAGGCAATGGGACAGTAACATTCAAACACCATCAGTGACTAAAAATACTCAGAGTCCAAGGGGCTCTGCCTGTAATTCCTTCAATGTTTGCAAAACATAAAATTCGACACAATAAAAGCAATTTTTCAGTTATTAAAATGACTATCTCCCTCACAGATCCAAACTGTTAATAAAGAAAAACAGATAATCGCCCTGCCGCTTAGGAGCCCAGAAGTCTGTCCCTTGAAATGGGGATGGTTCCTTTAGATTCTCTTGTGATTACTTTCAAAGCTATTGCGGGTTTATGAGGTGCTGTTAGCTTCCAATGCTGCTTCTAGTGTCAATCTCTATATTACTGAAGGACAATTAGGCAAACCATGTAATTGTATTGTCACTTATTAATTTCAAGGCCCAGTGTCATAAATTATATACTTTAATTAATACTGTGTCAATGGCAGTCTGTAACTTTGAATGCATACGGAGGTTAACAAGAATACATAATTAAAAGAAAACAGTGAATAAGGGCACGGCTGAACAGTTTATAAAATTAGGCAAGAAGGCAAGTGCTTCGTCAGCATTCAGGCCCCACGATTAAAAGAAAGGATGGAGGGATTAATAAACCACAGCAAAGAGAGGGGACACACAGTCAGGACAGTGGAAAATGCATTTGTAAGTCAATGGAGAGAAGAGCGAAAATCACAACGCTTTTGCCCAACAAAACACTCAGGGAAAATACTGAGTGTGGTGTTAGTGTTAGCAGATCATTTCCAGTTAAGGAATTGTTAGGTCAGGGTTTTCACAGGTCAGGGAACTTCAAGACCTGCTTTCTTCTACCTCCTGCCTTTCCACGGATGATCAGGGAAGATGTCCTGTGGTGGCGATGTGGCAAAGGTCACAGTGATGTTCTTGTATCATTCCGACACACTTTTTATCATTCACGGTCATGGTGGGATGTTGGAGCAATGTGGCTGCCATGTTCTACCTTGGTATTGCAGAAGAGGTGTTTGGATGACTTACATCCAGGGCTGCTGTTAGGGCTTTCTGCTAATTCATATTAAATTCAAATGGGGAACCCAGTTAGGGTTGCACTGGGATTCCCAAGAAGTAAGTATCAGAAAGAATCATGAATATACTCAGCTTATGATGCAAAACACTGTCTTTGTTCTGCCTGACATGGCAAGCTGCATTAAACAGTGTCTAAACAGTTTATCTCAATAAGTTTGCCATGAACAGTATGAATTGGGCATAGAGTTACTCTGGAAACTGATGCAGGAGGATTGAGAACTTGAGATGAGCCTGGGATGCACAGTTAGACCCTGGCTCACAACCAACAACCACAACAAACAAGTCAATAAAAACAAAGCAAAAGCAATCACAAAAACTGAACTCCTTGCATGACATGCAATGGCATCCAGACAGGCCAGGAGACAGGAGCTCTGGCCTGCATTAGATTGCCATCTTGTTTCGGTACTGAGGTCATGGGAAATCCCTGGCAACTGTGATGGTGAAGAATATGAGGGAGAGGGACCCACCCAGGAATGTGAAGAGGACACCTCACCTATGATAATCTCAGACTCTACTTTCTCCTCACAGAACTGTTGGCTACAGATTTTCTCATTACTTGCTATGGGGCACCTTCATCCCATAAGTTACTTCCGACCATCTTTGTCCCCATTGGGATGAACTTGCTTTGCCCTAAAGTAAATTCTAAAGCTGGAATCAAGTACACAGTATATATGACAGTTTCCCTGCCCAATAACCCATAATTAAGTATAACAAATTCATTCATGGTACATTGATCTTCAGACCGCTGTAGTGAATTTAACTTCCTACTCGGGGACCTCAACAAAAGAATCAGAAGATGCTGTTCTCTATAAGAATAACCTGCATTTTCATTTCAGCTTCTGAGTTCCCATATTCCCGTCTCTCCACAGGGCACTCTCAAAGCCCTGAAAGGACAGCTGGAGAGGTAAAAGAGCTAGCAAGAACTGTAAAGTATGCTGTGCATTGTCGGGTACCCAGGACATGAGAGAGGCCACCGTAAGCTTTTAACTGGTGCATGGATGCAGCCTCCGCTTGCTTTGCAAAAAAAAAAAAAAAAAAAAAAAAAAAAAAAAAAAAAAAAAAAAAAAAAAAAAAAAAAAAAATGATGAAAACAATTTGGACCAATGAGATCAGAGTTGAACTGATGTCGGAACTGTCAGAGCAGTACGTTCCAGGAGGCCCCCTGAAAGCTTCTGATTCATGATACAAATGAACATAACTCTTCCATCAACCCAGTTGGGGTAACCAATAACATATGACCAAGCAGAACAGCGGGAAGCCAGGGACCCCACCTGTCATCAGCCTGTCCTTCGATACCAGGAACAAGATCACGGAGGCAGCTGGTAGGCAGACTTGCTCTGAAGTCCCTTCTTATTAAAAGCCACCATTTGCTGCATAATTTCCAAGTGCAGGGCTGTAAATTAGTGACACGCATCGTCTCATCTAATTTTCACAGTGATATGAGGTCGGCACTAATATTCTCCGGCTCGCACGGGTGAGGAGCCTGTGGTTCCTGCTGGCTAAGTGTCCCACTCCGTATCACGTGTATGAGTAAGAGGAGACCTAGGCTTCCAAGTCCAAAGCCAGCTGCCCTAGCCTGTAAGCAGCAGAGCGACTGCTAGTCCTCATGGAATGCTCTAACTGCTAGGATTCCCACCCCCTCCAAAAAAAAAAAAACCAGCTTAGTGAGAGGTTAAATGCTTTTCATTGAAATGAGCTCCATTGCTTCTTGGTCTGAGATTTCAAAGGTTGGAAAATATGTAAATAAATTCTATTCAATAAAACACCCTGTATAAAGTATAGACAGCTACTATTACATGAAAACAGATAATTGCACATATGTGTGTTATTTTGCAAATGTAGTTTCATGGGTTAAAACATTAAAAGACAGGCAAGCATATTGAGATGTCTCTTTTGTCTATTATCAATTCTAGGTGGATTTTTTTCCCCTCATTTTCTTTTCCTTCTTTTTCTAAGTGTCTCTGTGCTCTTCCTACATCCAGACATTGCGTAGACACCATGAGACAATCCTTCTGTGAAAGTGGCTCAGAGAAAAGTGAGATGCAGAGATGCCATATACAGCTCCAAAACTTCAGAAGGCAGGTGCCAACTGCCAGGACACCAGAGCACAGAGGCCGCTGGACTCATGGAACAAGAATACCCCAACCTCCTGAGATACAGTCATTCCTAAAACCCAAGCTTACTAGGTAAACAGCGAAGAGGAAAGAGCAGAGGAGAATATTCCAGGCACCGAAATGCATAAAACACAAGGATACCATGGTGACAAAAGGGGCAGTATTCGAGTTCTCCAGAAAAAGGCGGTCCACTTCTTGTAGCTATTCACACTGACCCATTTATTCATTTGCTATTCATTTATTAAAATTAATTTTGTTAGCAATAAGTTGGGTTATTTGTTAGCCTCTTTGCCTTCATGTAAGAAAAAAAGTTCCTTTCGTGTAACTTATAAAGAAAACTACATAACCTCAGAGTGGCAAAAACAGCTCTTAGACCCCATCAGGGAATGTGCAAAACAGGGACCAATACCCCTGTCCAAGCTGTGCCCATCTGCATCTCTTTGTCTACCTTCATCCGTATCTCTCTGCATGTGTTCCCACTCTACCTATCTCTCTATCTCCCTATCCACCTCCATGTCCATCCCCGTATCTGTACCTCTCTGTACCTGTAGCTGTGTTCACATCTGTATGTCTTCATCTATATGTCTAATAATGTACCAAGCAGGCCACATACCTGAAAAGGCTGGAAGATAGAGGACAAAGTCAATGGAGTCATCTCGGACTCTGCCCAAATCTGGGTTGACCATCACCGTGGCGGAAACTTGGTTGGTTTGAGTAACAGCCAGTCTCAACTCTATCAGCGTGTTTCATTTCCACTGCAGTTGGGTTCTGACAGGTGTTTTCATTGAGTCAGCCAAAAGCCTCTGAGCTTCTGTTTCCTAATATTGATCTCATAGTGAAAACAGTGGAAAACACTAGAAATGAAACCATTATAAATGAAGCCACAAATACCTGTCGTAAGACATAGCTGTTTGATAAGAATACATTCTGGATCTGTGGACCCCACCTACTGCAGGTGGCTGAAAAATAAGGTTTTCATTGTTCAGAGGGGCACAGTACCTACACTTATAGACAAAGAACCCTGCACACACACACACACACACACACACACACACACACACACACACACTGTCTTGAGGGAAGAGGGACCCTACAAAACCCTATCAGAATTTTGCAACACACTGGCTAGATGCAGGCTGTGCAGCCTGGCAATGGTTGTCTTCTCATCCTGATTGTGGCAAGGGGTTTTGAAGCGTATGGTCTGCCTGCCTCGCTAACCATTGGCTTTCATTTCAACCTGAGTCATGTCTCCCCATCACCCCCTCTGCATCCTGGCCACCAAAACTTGGCATTCCTCTTGGGGTTGTCAAGATTCACTTCATGCTGAGTGAATCATACCTGAATTTTATTTATCTGCATGGTTCCACATAGCTAGAAATAAAAGATCACTTTGCATAGATTAAAACATTAGAAACATGACTTAGATAAATTTTGATACTGTAACATGGGTTTGTTTGCTAATTTTCTCTTTTTAAATATCAAATTCAGAAATGAATACTTTGGTAAGGCATAGGAAAGGCACAAGCTTTATAAGCCATGACTATCTTAGATTTGCAGAATGAGATTGAGTGTTAGGAAAGCTGAAGATATGTCTATTGTCATTTCTATATTAGCACTGGATACAGGAACATGAATGCATAAATTATAGAACTGTGATGGACGTTAGCAGATGGGGTGACACTGACATGAATATGGAACTGAGCATGATAGCCATATCCGTATCTTTTGAATACTCTGTCCATCATAGCATTGGTCCTCAGCCCCATCCACCTCAAGGGAGGCTCCACTCTGAGTCTTGTTACTTCCTTCCCATTTGTTCTAAATCTTCTATATCATAACTGTATGTATGCCTCAACATCTGTGTGTGTATGTGCGGGGGAAGGGGAGTGTGGGCACAAGTGTGCACATGAATGATACATGTATGAAAATCACCAGACAACCTCAGATCTGGTTCCCAGCTACCTTTTACCTTTTGTTTGAAGCAGAGTTGGCCTGGAACTTCACGGCCCAGTTGGCCAGCCTGTGAACTCTCAGTTATTTTGCCCATCTCTGCTTTCCATTGTGCCATCTCTATGACTACAAGTGCCCATCACTGCACGCATTTTTTGTGGGGTTCTGGGAATTCAAACTTTAATCCTTGTGCTTTGTTTTTAAGAAAATAACTGCCACATCCTCAATCCAAACTATGGTCATGCTAATTATGTCTCCTCTCAACTCAATGTTCCATCTTTTCAGAGGCAAAAACTAACTACAGACCCAACTCAGTTCATCTGACACTGAAGAGATCTCCCTTATTTTTCTGAAATAAACTGTCATAGCTGCCACCCACTACTCCGGTGGTGAGGGGACCAGAGGTTGATGCCCCTTTAAACACCACCTCAGAAGCGTGGCCTCAGCCATAGCTCTGGAAAGCTTATTCAACTGCAGTTCCGGAGGGCTGACCATCCCTGGCTCAGCAGCAGCTGTGACTGTTGACGGCAAAGGTGGTATTCGCAGGCTGCTGGACACATTTCCAAACAGATTGAAGATGCAAGATCCTTCAAGCCCACGCACGGCACCCAGAGAAGCCTGCTCTCAATCATCAACGTCATATTTGTGATTCAGTCACAGAGAAACTTTTATCACCCTATCCTCTCCAGACGAGCCATTAAAAGGAGCCACTCGCGTGTAACCGTGTGCTCCCTTCCATAAACCTTCATTGTCCTTTTCGATAGGAGGAACGGATGAATTAGATACGTCCAATTCTAACATTTACTGGAAAAGATGAATTATATTTATTCTACAACAAGTAATAATGGATAACCCATGTACAATAAAAAAAAATCCAAGCAGGATAGCAAGTGGCTGCGATTCACTATCTTTCAATATACCTCTTAAGTGGTAATAGGATAACCCCTTACCATGTTGGGAGCCCATCAAGCTGCCCCTCAGACTTGACCCTGGGGTGAGCCACGAAAGGCAGCCCTGCTCGCTGCAATTCAGCTCCCGTGCCAGCCAATAATGAAGTGACCTGAAATAATATAAAAGCCTTGGCGGGCGTTTGATGATTTTTGTCTGGGATAAGAGCCGAGATCCTGATTCCGAGTCACAGTTCATTTCATTTTTCACTCCTGATGGGATCTCAGCTGTTATCTGATAAAATTGAACAACTATTACTGGGCTCTGCTGAGTAAAGCCCCTTGACTGCTCTTAACAGAAATCCTATACACTCCACTTTGTCAGCAGTTTTGAATTCATCGTCGCAACAAGATGATAGGAATAATCTTACCAACCGAGATTGACAGTTCATTTCAGAAATCAATATTTACAATTTACTTCTTTCAAAGTTCATTCGAGAGAAGATTCCATATTATCCCTCTCCAAATAAGCTGATCATATCTCAGTCGTCCCTGGAATGAGTTTTCCCAAAATGTGAATTTTTGGTAAAAATCAATGTCAGCATTGTGCACTTTAATCTCGCCCAAGATGACAGTAAATCTTTATCTTTTTATGGGTAAACGCCAGCGCCTGCTGACACCATTTCCTCTCAGAACAAAGCTCGGTCCATGTGGACTGTGGTAGATACATGGAGCTCTAATGTGGCTGGACATGTTTCAGTGGGGTCATTAATCAGACCCGGTGACAGCCACCCACCAGCAGCAGGCTGCGCCCAAGGCTCAGCACGGAAAACGCAGGCAGTGTGTGTCGGAGAGGAGCCTCCACGTGTGTGCACATACAGATCTGTGATGTGTTAGAAACAACATAGGATGTGTCTGCACACCGGATCGCCCTCAGACACAGCAGCCATTGTGTGGCACATTGAAAACTCCAACGCAGGGTGGGGACAACGGTCTCTGTGGGCACCAGGGGCCGAGTCATTACCCAGGGATTAATGAGAACAGGGTTTGAGGATGTGTGCATGATCTCATCTACACACGGCCACCCATGTGGATTGTATTTGTTTGCTAAGCAAACAGATGGCACATGTGACTTAGGATAAATAGGCGCATGCTCACAAGAAGCTAAAATATGAGGTTTCTGTAGAAAGAAAAAAAAATGGCACTTTTCAGTGACCCTAAGACAGACGTGTGAAGGAAGCCAGGTTCTGGGGAGCTAGCTCTCAAGGTGGAACAACACAGAGGAAGGCGAGGGAGCAGGGGAGTGAGCACTAGGATGCTAACGACCAGAAGAAGGTCAAGGGGCATTCTTAGCAGAAGACTGACTTCCGCTAAATGTGGCAAACTCCCTGACTGCAGGGGGGGTCAAGACAGCCTGCATTAGAATCAGACTAGTCCACACGTACTGAAGATCCAGGCACTGAGTCTGAGAGGGTAGGGGCGGGTGGGAGCCCCTGACACAGTCTTGAGTTCCCACTGCGCGAGGAGAAGGAAGGTGTCTATTTTCTTCATGTGGAGTGTAGGGGAGAAGGCGAGCACACACAGTGTGTGCCGTGTATGCCTTAAGACACACACGTGAGCGCTCTGAAAGATGAGCCGAGATGCTAGGGTCAACTGGAAACAAAGACCGATCCTGATATTAACATATCAAGTTAATTGCATCTCCATAGACTCCTGGCTGCCTAGGTATAGATCAGTCAAGTTTCTCTTTAATCAATAGGTGATTTGATAAAAATTATGAATATGATTCATATAACCCTAGATGTATTAATGCAATATTAGTCTTAGAAAGTTATAAGAGAAACAGTCAATGTGAATTTTGTTTAAAGTTTGGATTGAGGGCATGTCAGATGGAACATATATGAAGTATTGTAAGAGCATTTGGGTACAGCTTTGAATATGAGTTCCCTTTTCTACTTCCTAATTTTCAGTAATGACAGGGTCAATAGCCCACATTTGCTTACTGGAAGTCACCAAGGACCCTGAGAACAGCACACACATCTCATCACTGAAGGAGTCTCTGGCTTTCAGCAGTTCAGTTGCCCACGGAGCCTGGCATGCCCTCGGAATGCCCACCACTGTCCCTCATGAGCTGCTGCACATCACAGTTCTTGCAAACATCAAAATAAAACCCCAGTTTCCCTGAGAGAAAAGCAGTGAGCTCTTCTCTCCCCCCCACCCCAAGAGGAGCATGCTGTCCTAAAGCATTCTGCCTGTGCGTGTGTCTGATGAGACAGACGGCGAAACTGAGCCAGGCTGGAAATTGAAATCCATTTGGTTTTCTCGATCTTCTGAGCTTCTCCTACTGGAAGGTGATATGTCTAATTGAGGCCTACTGTAGAGAAGCATGTATCTAATTTATAGACCAAAGCTTGCTGTCTGCCAAGTCTATCGATCCCCCTGGTTGTTAATGATGGCTTAAAAATAATCGCAGCTCCTTCTTGCTCAGATATAGAATTTAATTTTTTTAAAACAAAAAAACCCACATTATCCACTAGCTCTTATTCCATTCTGAAGTCATGACATGATTAA
The DNA here is from genome assembly GCF_000317375.1 of Microtus ochrogaster. Taxonomy (NCBI): domain Eukaryota; kingdom Metazoa; phylum Chordata; class Mammalia; order Rodentia; family Cricetidae; genus Microtus; species Microtus ochrogaster. The sequence goes on from NC_022020.1 coordinate 65,097,291, forward strand.
TGAAGCATGGTACCTGCCTCTCACTCCCACTCTGTCCTACGGAGACTCTCACTCTCCCTTTGCCCCCAGTTTACGGCGACGAGGGGGTAAGCTGAGGATAGATAATGGACGATAGATCTTGTGCAATGAGTTGTTGAGCTGTCTCCCTGCACATATCTTTCTTCAGAACAACCTGGATAACACATTTCAGCTGGAATCGTGTTCGATGGCATTAAATAATGTCAAGGGACAGGGTTAATGATGGAGGCAGAGCACCCACACTGTAATGTAGTTAGCTCAGGCTGCATATGCATCCAGGTGGTCCCACCCAAAACATCACAAACCCATTATTCACTTGCATTACCCAGAGACCAAAGGGGTCAGTCCTGGCTAATTAAGGGGGTCTCCAAGAGAACACCACTCTAGAAAGGCAGAAGTGCTTATAGAGATTGAAATGGTCTTTTCCTAATAGTAAACATTTCTTAGAGGTAATACTTATACGCGCACACACACACACACACCGGACTGTGCTAATTTTTCCTATGCAGACAGTCTTGTGAGTAGAAGTCATTGTGAGTGTTCAGGTGTGGGTGAACCATCTGTATCAACCTCCCTCCACTAACACACATCATGGCTCAGGGAACACAGCAGAAGCGAGGCTGAGAGAATGGAAGAGAGCTCTGTGGTGTGGGTGAGAGCCGGGAAATGCTCTCCTCTAGAGACATGACATGTATGTTGCGTGCGTGAACTCACAGCCATTCTAATGACCCACACAAGACCTGCCTAAGATCAACCCACACAAGATTCCATCTCGGATAGGGAGGACACTTTTGAGGTCCCAACGCCTAGCTGAAGAGAAGTTGGCAGATGACGGCTGCTGAGGAGCTTCAGGAGCATCTGGCGACATGGTCACTGATAAGTTTCCCTTGTCCTCAGGGGATAGCCATCCACACACACACATATGGGCAGCACTGATTGGACTAAGGGTGTATTCATGACCCAAGAAGGAGACCATGAAGTTGAGAGGGGAAACAGGGTGGGGACCCCTAAGGAGAAGATGGAGGAAGGTGGTTGTCGGTATTATCAGAATATATTGTATAAATGTATGAGATTGTCAAAGAGTAAATTAAAAGTATTATTTAAGAAAACAAGAGTGATACTATGTTAAAACCGCATATTTCTTAGAGAGATAAAAGCTATACACCGTCTCTGAAAGAAAGCCTATAGAGTCCAAGGGAAATGGGAAGTTGCATCTATTTCTACATGCTTGCCCATGTTCTGAATTACCTAATTAATACTTCAATTAAAAATTAAAAATATGATTTATTGCTGTTATTCAGGATAATGCTTCCTGTGGTTTGAGAGTGATGCATACCACAAAGGTGTTGTGTTGTGCAGTGAAGGGGTTCCTGCTGGTCTCTCTGGGGGTGTTGGGGCTTCCAGGGATGGATGAATTCTAGAAATAGTGAATTGAACTAAGACAGAGAGGCTAATCCCTTCCCGTGTCCCCAAATGGCTTTCCCTCCCCACATGTCCCACAAGGTAGGACGTCATCAGCCATGTTACCGTGCAGTCTGGAAGCTCTCACCAGAGGCTGCACAGATAGACGTGCCTGATACTGGGCGTTTGGTTTATAAAACAGTAAACTGAACGACCTCATCTTTGTAAAGTGCCTGAGATCATGTGCATTATTCTAGTGAAATGAAACAGATGGAGATAATACACCTAATATTCAGAGGCATGCCTCATCAGGTCAGTGCATACCCAATACTAAGAAAACAAATAAATGGGTAAAATTCGAAGCCATGTGTGCATAACTTAATTTCGTTTTCATTATATGAATTGTGAACCTTTTCAGCATCAGATTGCCATTGTAAGTGGCACAAGCTAACGTACCTGGAAACTCAGTGACTTTGGCAAGGAGCAGCGCAGCAGAAGGAGCCACACAGGGTGTGGTCTTAGGATTCTCTGTCTGACCTGGCAATGGGAAGGGAAAAAAATGACGCAGTAGTCACAGCTTCTTCCCTACTTACATAGAAGGGAGTAAGAGTTAAAGCCAGGAAAAAAAAAATCATATTTGAACAACTATTGCTTTTATAAAACGTAAAGAACCTCAACAGCCCAATCAGCAAGGTCAAACAAGGAGACCCAAGTTCAGATCCCAACACCTTCAGAAAACGTTGGGTGTGAGCAGCTAGAGTCCAAAGACTGGGAAGCAAACAGCAGGATGCGGAGGGATCTCTGCGCAGCTAGTCAGGGATATCAGTGTGGAGTTCCAGGCTTGCTGAGAACCGGTGATATGGCTTAATTGGTTTAGTTTCAGCTCCACAGTCAGATGACCCTAGCTCAAGTCTTTAAAGCCTACATGAAGACCAGCATGGGGAGGTGAGTGTGTTAACTCAGCCAATGAGAAGCAGAGGCTGGAGTTGAAAGGCCCTGGCTAGCCGGCCTAGCCCAGTTGATGAGTTTCAGGTTCATTATCTCAAATCACAAAACTGGAGCGAAATCAAGGAAAGAATTTATACCATGAAAACAAGATCGGTCACACAGCACTTGAGTCAACGGCTCTGCAGGCAGCAAGAGGCTGGATCTGCGGGACAGCTCACTCTGCTTCCAGGAGCAGAGAGACTCGGGAGACTCAGTAGAGGCAGAAGGAAGCTCCTCAGGTGCCAGGCCCTCCCCAGAAGGCCTCTCCTCAGGAAACCCGAGTTTCCCATTGGCCAAACATCTGGAAGAAGTAGCAAGAGAATTAAACCAAAGCTGTGACGCCACTGTAAAAACGGGGAAAATTGTATCCTAAAATGTAATTGGCTTCCCCTCCATAACACATTGCTATTGGTTCCTGTAGCCACGAAATTCGTTACTTTGCCATTTAGAGCCTTGTTAAAAAGATTCTACTCTCAGCCTTGACTTCTGTTACATTCATGTATCCATGTGCTCAGGCACACACACCTGCACACGGAGGTGAGAGCTTAGTCTGTGGGAACTGGTCCTCTCTTTCCATCATGTGGGTCCTAGGAACTGAAGTCAATGGTCAGGTGTGTCAACAAGCACCTTTACCCACAAAGTCATCTCACCTGCCCCTGCCTTCAAGCACGAAGCATATGTGTACACGCACGCATGTGTGTACACTCACCACCTGTGTGTTGGTACCCGAAGGAACCGGGCAAGGACATCAGATATTCTGCAGCTGGAGTTTATGTAATTGTGAGGCACCTGGAACCAAACTAAACTTTTTTTCTATTATTATTATTTTAAGAATAGCTTGTGAGCCGGGTAATGGTGGCGCATGCCTTTAATCCCAGCACTCGGGAAGCAGAGGCAGGCGGATCTCTGTGAGTTCGAGACCAGCCTGGTCTACAGAGCTAGTTCCAGGACAGGCTCCAAAACCACAGAGAAACCCTGTCTCGAAAAACCAAAAAAAAAAAAAAAAAAAAAATAGCTTGTGGAACATGTCTCCAGTTCCTCAAAAGAAAATATTAGAAATAAGAATTTCTTTATAATCAAGCCACCAAAATGTTGTGCAACAAATAGCCCTGTGATAAATTTGTAGCCCAATGATAAATGGTGGGGGGTGGGGGATATGTCTGGTGTGTGTGTGTGTGTGTGTGTGTGTGTGTGTGTGTGTGTGTGTAAGTTTGAAAAATGCACCAAAGTTTGGTGAAAGGGGAGCCTGGATTCCTTGTTCTCCAAGAAGATAAATGCAAGTTAAACCCAAACTGTAGGCCAGTTCAAGGATTTCTACATCTTCATATGATGCTATTTCAACCTGAATCAAATCCTACCAAAAATAAGAAGAAAGGGAGAGAACCGGTAGTGGCGACGTGAAGACAAGGATATCCCCAAGTTACGGTGGCAACATAGCTGGATTTACAGTGACTTGAGAAGGGACTTCTGACTGTTCATAATCTTAATGTGAATGATGAGGTTCAGGATGGAAGCCAAGACCCAGGCCTTCAGAGGCCACGCGGAGAGATATTCTCATTTGATTATACAAAGAACTCTGAACTTGCTTTGTCTCAATGTCACCACATCAGAGGTGAGGTTAGGGTGTGAGAAAAAGGGAAATACATTCCCACTGCCAGCAGGGTCCTGAGGACAATGAACTGGAAAACAATCACAGAAAGGCCAAGCCTGTCACTCACCAAGTGTCCAAAAGGGAAATTTTGATTTTTTTTAAAATAAAAGGTGATTTGATCCATCATAGCTGAAGGTGACATCAGAAGACAGTCCGTTCTGACTTAATAGATACACAATAATACTTCAAGGAACAATATCTGAGGCCCCTCAGGTCTGGGCAGATGTATTGATTTTGTCAGAGTTAATGAATGTATAACAATAATGTTCTCCAATCAGAGGCCATCGACAAAATACCACCTGCCCTCCTGAGAACTATCAATGGCCCTGCTTTTCCTTATGAGCGATTTCTTTATTCATATTCACAATCCCTCAATGTGGTTCCAACAAAGGGACTTTTCAAGTTCTTTGGGAACTGCCAGTCAAGGTTCTGGCTTAGAAAATAAAGAAAAAAAAATCACTGCTAAGCACATGTCGAGTTCAAGAGCTGGCAGGTATGCTGCCTCTTCGCCTTTGCTGACCCTACCTGCTCCTCAGAACATCAGCTGCTATCTAGTAATGTTCCCCTACCCAGCTGTTGTGTGGCTCTTCCTGAGAAGATGTCAAAAGACATCTCTTCACCCCAGACACAGCACCAATGACAGACTGACGACAGGTCAATGTGATCATGTAGCCGAGTCCAACTTAGTAATCCAGTGAAGTTACCGGGGATATCTCTAGGAGAATGTACATGAGAAGTTACCCACAGCAGCATGGATAAGGGTTAGCTTATCCAGGGCTGTCTGTAGGTAGAAGAGTGTCTCCTATCCCTAGCTATTGTTACAGCTCCCCTTGGGGAAGGGGCTTGTGAATCTTGTATGTTTCAGGAATGAGCTAAGACTAGTGAATTGTTTATTTCCTGAGCCTTGTAAGTTGTATTTTTCTCTGGAGTCTAAATGAGACTCCTTTCAGGGTAATTTAATAATGATGATGATGATGATGATGATGATGATGATGATGATGATGATGCTTAGACTCAGAAGAAATTGCTACATAACACCAGCCAGATAACCAAACAATGCCCATCCTTTTTCTCCATGTCAAGTCACCAGACAAGTCAGTGCAGAAAGCTAATAACACAAAAAGCAACTTCAAATTGAGGGTAGGTGGGGGGTGTCCGGGAGGAGGTTACATTGAGCTGGCAGCCAGAGACATTGGTCAAGGCCCACTCTCAAGCTGCCAGCCCTCAAGTCTTATGAAATATCTCCTGCCTCTCTGCCTCGACCCGCGCAAAGCAGGTTTCCCGGAAAGTTTCCTTTAAGACCGCATCCACCTCTTAGTATCTACAGATCAGTTCATTAAACTGAACGCGAAGTTCTAATTCAAAGAATCACTCTGCAACTTCTGGGCTGACACTCACTTGAATGTCTAGATTTCTGTAATCTAATACAGAAAGCTGGCGTGGGCTCTCATTTTTGTAATGCTATGAATTAAACACCTGGTCTGAGTATAATGGAAAATACAGTGTGCTCTTGAGTGAGTTAGCCAAACTCATCCCTGCCAGCCTGCCATCTGCATTCCTGATAATGAGCGGGAACTGTTAGAATGGATTTGTCTCTAAGAGGCTGGAGAGATTCAAAGGCAAACCAGAATTCCTCTGGCCTGATTTGAGCTTCCTGTGAAAACTTTCACCTTAAGTACTAAGAGGACCCTTCCCCATGTCCGTGCATCATCTAGCCTGGATAACACAGGGAAGGAACTGGAGCTGGCTACCGACTGAGTGGCCTTACCCAGAGTCACAGCACAAGGACTGCTTACCTAATGCGAACAGAGGGGTGGGGCACAGAGTGAAGACTGAACTTCTACCGGAGACTCCTTTTTACTAACTTAGTCCAGTTAGTGCCTTAATTTGTCCATTGATATCCACTGGGTAGAGACCTCCCCCTTGGAAAGAGAGGGAAAGCATAAGTTCTTTTATTTCGCTCTATGAGATAAATGTAAATCGTATCGGAGGGAGGAAGTCACACATGTGTAGTTTGGGGGAGTGAGTGCTTGTGAGAATTTGGTGAGAATAAATAAATAATTTCTAAGCTGAAGTGCCAGTCTGCAAGCCTTTGGCACGTGTTAACTGAAGCGCCTCTTCCCGGGTAATGTACTTCAGGGAGGTTTTTGTTTGCTACAGTTCCCCGGCTTTTGGTTTTCTTCCCTTGTCAGGATATCACTGAAGGGATCACTTCAGGAAATTGCCTGTGCTGGTCGCTTGATTGTGCGTGAAGAGCGGTGGGACCAAGGACTGAAGATCTCTATCCACCACCAGGAGATTGAAAGTCAGCTAGAGCTGCTGCCCGGACCCCTCCCCGGCCTCTGGCTTGACCTTGACCTGAGGCCCTCGCCCTCCCTGAGGGAGTGAGAAGAGGCTCTGAGTCTTGACCATCCACCCTCCACCAAGCCAGAGGCCCTGACTCTCACTCCTGCCTGCTGCCTCTTGCGGAGGGGACAGTGACACTGCCCTGTCTGAATAAGCATTTCCAAAGGCCAGCCATGTCTGACTGCTTTTTGATTGGGTAATGGTTCTCTGCAAGGACTGAGAAAGGCTTGTCTTGGAATAAAATGAAAGGTCAATCAGCCTACACTGTTTTGACCAAGCACCGAAGAGAAAATTAGCTTCCTCTGCCCAGAGCTGGGCTTCCCTCACAGACTGCATGACTGCAGCATATCCTTGAAAGTATTTTATATACATCGTTTATATGTATGTTTATATGAGTATCAGTACCACATGCATGCAAGTTCCCTCAAGGGCAGAAGAAGGTGTTGGATTCCCTGGAATTGGAGTTACAGGCAGCTGTGATCTGCCATGTAGATGCTAGGAACACAGCTCAGGTCTTCTACAAGAGCAACAAGTGCTCTTGACCACTGAGCCATCTCAGCCCCTGAGCCTCAGTTGAGAGAATGTAGAACTGGCTCACAAGACAAATTCCCCACTGTCTAGGCTGCCAGGAATGTGATTCCCTGCTGAGGGACAGAGGTCTTAGTCCTCTTTTCAAGCCCCTCCACCTCTCTACACTGTGATTCTTTCCACGTAAAACCACCTGCACGTGCTAACACCTTTGGTGTTGCTAAGCGACTTCCCACCGCCTAGGATGTCATTTGTCAAACCTGGCCCTTCATTCTTTGGCTTTACTAAGTCTTGAAAAGCTTAGACAGGTAGCAGCCCGATGTGGGAGTCCCCTGTGTGTGCTGTGACTACCATTAATGAATAAAGAAACTGCTTTGGACCTATAGCAAGGCAGAACTTAGGTAGGCAGGGAAAGCTAGGCTGAATGCTGGGAGAAAGAAGGGTGGAGTCAGAAAGAAGTCATGGAGCCAAAGGAGACAGAAGCTGGGAACTTTAGCTGGTAAGCCACTGTCACACCTGTACACACACATAATACACATGTGGACACTTACACATGCATGCACAGCAGAGATCCAAAATAAACAAATGCTTTCAAAGAAATATAATATATATATAATATAACATAATATAATATATATCAACAACCTTGAAAAATGGCCTTTAGAGAGCAGTATAAATAATAACTGAAACTGAACTGGTGCTGGCAATGCTTTCTGCCAAGACAATCTTGACGGAGAAGGTTCTATAGGTCAGTTTTACCAACTCTTTTGGTCAGTTTTATCAGTTTTATCCCTGATTCTAAGCTTACAACCTTTTCGAGAACGGAAAATGTGGGGTCACCCCCAAATACATTTATATGAGCTGAATTAGCAATGCAGTAAAAATAAATAGGGGCAACACTTTAGGGGTAACCCAAAGTTAATTAACACACTAGGAAAAATTATAAAAATTTGACCTCCACAAAAGACAAGACTTCTAAGTAGTAGGCTGGATAGTCAGGAAACTGAAATGGCAAACCAAATGATACCATTATTTCATAAAGGAGAAAACACACTTCTCTCACTTGTCATGTACTGGGAATCTCAGTCAAAAAATCTTTATTTCAGAAATAAGAAAAAAGTCAGTGATGGTTATATCCCATCTTTTAAAGCTACCAACCTAGAAATATTAACAGTTTTATGAACTGATATTTTTCAAAATCAACAGACAATGAAAGATGCAGGGATAACTTGCCTAACCTGGAGTTATGCCTAACCTGGAGTTTTTAAATTTTTTTCTAATGCATAAAGATAAAATAAACAAATTATAAAAATTGATAAGAATAGAAATAAACTAGAGGTTACTTAACCTAATAAAGTCAAAAATTCCATGAAGTCACTTAAAATAATATCTCAGAGATGGTAGAAGAATACCATTGACATGCAGTCATCAATTATATTTCCATATCACACAAATAAATAGAAAAGAGAATTGCTATTTAAAGTGAGTTAAAATAAATAAGGTATTTAAGAAGTGGTATAAAATAGACAATGCCCACAGAGAGCACACGATGGTTTGCAAAGGAAAAGTATTTTAAGAGGTAAATAGATGAAGGGGGTTACTAAAGGGAAAATCACCATCATGAAGAACTGTGTGTTTTCATGTTCGTTTATATAATTAATGCAATTCAAATCAAAATCCCAAATTTTGTGCACTGAAACTGAGCAAATCTATTTTAAAACAAGGAGTTCACAGAGCTGGTAAAGGCACAGTTAAGGTCATGTAACCAGTTGCAGAAAAGAGATTTGTAATTGGCATGAGTATTTCTATACTATTTCACTAAAAATATGTTTGTCCATATATGTACTTATATTAAGAAGAAATTTGGAAATTTGTGGCTTTTTTCCTCTATCATGCAATTCAGCATCAATTAAGATAATATCAATGTTTATGTGTTTTAAATATATTTATTTAATTCATTTAATTAATAATTATTATATTCAACTTGGTAGACACTGAAAGACTAAGCATTCTTTAAGAAACATCTGTTCTAAAATATATAATGCATTTGTGGTTTATATGTAGCATATCATGTTAGCCTTATTCATGACCTTTATTTGGAAATTAAGCATGCTATGAGTTATGCTATATGTCAAGTTGGCAAGGGTAGACTTACGATAGCTAATCTTGGTTGTCAACTTAACTGTATCTGTAATCTACTAAAACCCAAAGTTCTGGGCACTTGTATGGGGGTTTTCAAATCAGGTTTTGAAGCTGGAAGTCCCACCTAAATCTGTGCCTCACCTTCCAATGGCATCTCACATATGGAACAAGACAGTAAGAAAACTTTGGTTTGACTGGGTTTGTTGTTGTTGTTGTTGTTGTTGTTGTTGTTGTTGTTGTTGTTGTTGTTTTGGTTTTTGTCTGTTGGCTCTTACTCTTGCTGGCAAGTCCTTTAATCCTGTTTTTGAGATATTCCTTCACTGGCATTAGAGTCAGTTTCTTCAGGGCTTTAAAATAGACTGGAGATCCGCAGCTTTTCAGGGATTCCCGAGAAATCCAGTCCCATGTTGGGACTGCTAGAACACCTAGCCATGTCGAACTGAACAGCTGCTGGATTCTGCCAAAACACCTAGCCCTGTCAGCTAACAGCTACTGGATGCTCAGGCTTTGCAACATGAGATACCTATGGGTGAACTATCCAAACCACACCCTATAAACTAGCCTACTAAAGTCCCTTTAGATAGATCTATAATTTATATCAGTTCCATTCCTTTAGAGAAACCTGAGCAGTATAAGCACCAATTAGGCAGACAACCAAAAATGAGAGCAATATCCTGTACTGTTTGGGGGCCTTCCTGTCTGATAACTTATAAGAAACTATCCCAAACCTGGCATAATATTTTCACTTAACAATCCATGTCTGCTAAAGACTATGTTGTCCACCCATGCAGAGTACATGTATTTAAATTCCTTTTGTATTATATTTTTAAAGATTTTAAATTTTTTATTAGTTATGGCATGGCATGCCACAGGGAGGAGGGTTACCTAACACAGATGGCCAAACCTAAAGGAGCATCACACTGACTTCCCACCCAGAACAGACACCAACTGCAGGAAGGTGAGGAGGTCAGTTGTGAAAGTCCCACCTCCCAACCTTCCAAATGAACACTTTCCCAGGATATGGAAAGGGAAGATCAATCAATCAAGTTGACCCAAATGAAAATCATCAGTGGGAAGAATGATAAATTCAGCCCCATAAATGGAAGGGTGTCTGACCAACACAAGGCACCATTAGGAGAATGAGCAAAGGCAAGCGAGAGATATGGGAAGATGTTATTTATTATGCACGGAAGAGATGAGTCACCAGATTCTGGAATTTATAAAGAATTCCTATAGATCAAACTTTTAAAAACTGGGTTGACAAATAGGCAAAATTTCAAATAAGCAATCTGTGGAAGAATAAACTCAAGGCCATTAAGCTTATGAGAGCTCCCCAATCTTCTTTGTAACCAATAAATGGGGAAATTTGAAGCTATATTTCATATCTCCCAAATTAATGCATATGAAAACAGGAGGCACACACCAAGGACAGGGTCATAAATTGCAGCCAGACACATTGTAGGCATAATACCTACTCTGTTGTGTTTGAATTAGGCTGTCTCTAAGAGCCAGAGGAGCTAGAGGCAATGTCCTCCATGATTCCACATCAGAGTGACTATATCTGGTTTCTTTATTGTTGTTATCTTTGTTTTGAGACAGCCTTGTGGTGGAATTTCACTTGTATTTTAATAAATAAAGCGTTCCTGATGATCAGAGAGTAAACAGCTGCACTGGCCAGCCTTACAAACCAGGCAGCAATAACACACACCTTTAATCCCAGTATGCCACGCGAGCTTGCCATAGAAACCAGGCAGTAGTGGTGCATGTCCTTAATCCCAGAACTAGAGAGGATTATAAAACAGGAGGAGACAGCTCTCAGGTTCAGTCTCATTCTGAGATTCCTGGAGGCAGGATTGCCATTTTCAAAATGAGGTCGAGGTAAGAGCCATTGCCTGGCTGCTTTGCTCTTTTGACCTTTATGTTGAATCCCAGTTTCTCTCTCCCTCTGAGTTTTTATTAATTGTGCATCACAGGTTCTCACTATGTAGCCCAGGACAATATAAAATTTGAGATCCTCCTGCCTCATACTCCCAAATTCGGGAATCCCAGGTATGCGCCACCAATCAGGAGAAGGTTCTCTCTGATCACCAATATTTGCAATCCTATCAAACTTTCAACAATGTGGTAGAAAGGTAAAGCACAAACTTCCATAATTCATTGCTAGGTGCATCACACAAAGATGGATGGATGTTTAGACACCAGCGTGGATGAGTCAAAATAAGCAAAACATTGAACTATAAAAGGTAATGGGAGAGAAAACCCAGTCTAGTTATAAAGAGACTGACAGTACAATAATTTATAGTATTGAACATTTTGTATATTTATGGAAAAGCCCCCAAAGAGCAAATATTTCAGCTAGGAATTACATACAGCCTTTAGAGGTCAGGGGAGGAAGGTAGCAAAAGGCAAGGACACAGGGATTTCAGAGACACTAGAAGCCTTGCTCTGTTTCTGGACCAGGTCCTGAGTTTAAACTATCACAAGTCTAATCACAAAAAGGCTAATCCGTTATCTTTAAAAGCTAGCAAATCTATTAACTGTCATTTGCTGTCTCTTATCTTAGACTTCTCTTCTTTAACAAATTGTACCATTAGACAGAAAATTGTAAATAAATCTTTCTATTTTCTTCTCTCTCTCTCTCTCTCTCTCTCTCTCTCTCTCTCTCTCTCTCCCCGTGTGCATGTATCTGTGTGTGTCTGTGTGTATTCCTGTTTGCATGTGCAGGGGTTCACGTATATGCATAAATGCATACATGTATAAGCCTAAGGTTGATGTTAGAAATCTCCCTTTAGCTGTCTTCTGTCTTATTCTTTTGAAGCAAAGTCTCTCAATCAAACTCAGCTCATAAATGTGACTTGCTCACTATTCATCACGCTCCAGGAATCCAATCTCTACATTTACATGGATTTTGGGGGATATGAATTCTGGTCCTTTTGATTGTTCAACAGATCTTTAACCATTATGTCTTCTCTCTAACTCCTCGAACTGGTTTGTAAAGTCTTCTTCCTCACTATACTGTATACGCACCAAGTCTTCTTGATACTGCTCCTGAATATCTGAGCTCTGCCTTGGAGGCCCATCCCCCACCACAGACCTAGTACCATGAGCCACACTCCCTTGAGAGTCAGACACACCCCCAGGTTGGTGTCTTTCCATCGCTGCCTGCTCTTCTATTATTGGTCCCATGTGCAGGAGTGGCTCTCATCACTTGGCTGAACCATCTCTGGATTTCCCTCTGCCTCACACTAATACCCAGCTGCCTTCATGTGTCAAAAGATCTCTGTATTCCACAGTCTCTGACGTCTGCAGTTAGGCAGCCTGCCTTCGCCTTTATTTTAAACTCTTCATGCGCAGGCAGGCCTTTGTTCCGCTCTCAAAAGGCCCACTCTCTGCTCCAGTCTGTGCCATGGCTGTTTCTCTCTTTGCCTAGCTAATTTTGGCCCATTATTCAGGTCTCAGATTAAACATCACTCCTGCAGGAAAGCCTTTTCTTAATCTCCAATGTAATTTAGATCAGCCTGATATAAGGTCTTATAGCATCCGACACTTGTTCCTAGGAACCCTCTTGACAATTGTAATTACCCATTAGATTGTTTTCCCATTAGATTGCCATGCCATATCTCACCTGGACCCATCCAATAACCTCCCACATGTGGTCCCTCCTCTCTGACTGCCTCCCTGCCACCCATTTCACGCAGAGCCTGGTCAGCCTGACACAGGCCATCAAGTAGAACTCATCTTACATGGGTGGTCTACTTATACACGAAGGACAGAATCCAAGTCCTGAGCGCTCTAGTCAAAGTCTTTGCTCACAACACTTCATAAGAGGGCCAGTCACTCCCATTCCAATGCCATGTGCCATGTTTCTTTAATTAACTGTGGAAGCTTCCTTGCCCATCCCCATTTTCACTCAGTGTGACTTACTTGAATGGTGGTTTTGCTTCCTCTGTTTGGGTCTACTGAACTGGACACTCAACAATGCCGGTGCTCAGGTGTACATTGTACGCACAGTCTCCAACAAGTGCCTAGGACAAAACCATCATCAGTGTTTTTCTGAGAGGCTGGGAGTCACAGGAAGAGTGGGGTGTACCCAAGGATATCAGAAAGCATAGCTAGCTCAACTGAAACTTCCAGGTAGGGAAGGAGGTAAGAAAATATCTGAGCCAAATGATTCTTTGCAGAGAGTAAAGAAGAAACACCTGTGTGAATGTGAGTGTGTGCGTGTATGTGTGTACGTGTGTATAAATGAGATCTATTTGCCTCTGCTTGCTGAGTGCTAGGATTAAAGCAATGTACCACCATAACCTCCCTGCAATAATTTGATTATAAAAATAATAGAACCATAGAATTTTAGCTGAATGCATTAGGTTGCTGGAAGCACACTGCCCAGTGGAAAGGGTAAAGAAAATAGAGGTTCCTGCTGCATCAAATGGAAGGTTATGGTGCGTATTACCCACCAAATGGGCAAGAGCCCACATCAATTCCATTAACTTTGAATACACAAAATTCAACAGACAACAGGAGAAGAACTGAACTCACACAGTGACTGGGGTGTGTGAAGAACGAAGGGAAAGCCAACACACGCATCATAGGGACTGCGGTCATCAGGGACGGCAGGGGCACCTTTGGTTTGGGGTCACATGATTGACTTTGGTTTTCAGGTCTATTGCCTGTTCTGGACTCTACTAAGCAGCACTGGCAGCTATGGAGAATGTGGCCTACCAGGCCATCAAACGGCCCAGGTGCGCTGACATGGTCTGATTCTCAAAAAGGCAAATTTGAAGATCATTTATTCCACAGCCATCAAGACATACTGCATCAAGAGTTAGAAAAGGAAAATCCGGTAAAATGAAGGCTGCGGTTTTGAGGCTGGAGACTTCATTAACTCTGTGGTCTTGATTAGCATCCTCTTCTCAGTCCGTGAGTGCAAATATACATAGATTTAACTTAGTTTTCATATTATGAGGATTTTGCCTGAATGTATGTATGTATGTATGTATGTATGTATGTATGTATGTATGTATGTATGTGTGCCATGTTCATGCCTGGTGCCCATGAAAGTCAGAAGGGCATTGAATTCCCTGGAAAATGAGGCACAGGTGCTTCTAAACCACCATGTGGAAAGGTACTGGGTCCTCGGAGGTTCTGTAAGTGCTTCTAAGCACTGAGTCCTCTCTTCAGGCCCCTAAACAATGGATTATTAATCATATGATTGCAATAAATCTGGGGATTGATATATCAATTATCTTACCCCAATCCTTTATATTTTATCTCCACAAGTATATGATATGTGTGTGTGAGAGAGTATGCCATGGTACACATGTGGAGGTCAGATCTCAGGTATCTGGCGTCACCTTCTGCCGTGTTTTGAGGCAGAATCTCTGTTTCTTGCTGCAGTGGATACCAGGATAGCCAGCAAGGGTATCCTTGAATAGAATCTCTTGTCTCTGCCTCCCACTTGACCGCAGCTGGCAGTACTGATGAATACTGTCTCACCTGATTTTACATATGTACTGGGGATTTGAACTCAGGTCCTCACATTTGTGGGGCCAGTGTTTTACCCACTGAACCATTTCCTGAACACTTCTCTTCCTTTTATATTTGGTTTAGCAGTTCAAATTCCCCTGAAGCATTTTAAAATAGTCGTGTCTAGATGCACAAGTTGTCTTTCTGGGATTTTGAGAGTAACTATGCTAAATTTGTGTATGGCTGTGGGGGCATCAGCATTCCTGTTGTTCTGGACATTTCAATCCATGGTTACTGTGCTTCTTACGTATGTATTTCTTAACTTTGAGCCTCCCAGTCAGGCATATATATTGCCAGACTGTCAATTGAGATACCACAGTGGAAAAATAAATAGACCTTTGGATTTTCCTCCCTGGACCCAGGAATATAGCATCTAAAATCCCTATACATTTCTGCATGGTATAAGTATTAGTTGTTATTATACTTGTTCTTTGTCCTATGTTCCTGTCACACAACACTAAGCCTTTGGAACTCCAGGATGACAAGGACTCTTTGCATTATAATGAGACAGCTAGGAGTCCTCATGTCATGGTAGGGCTAATACCAAGACAGATTTAACAATTCTTAGAAGAGTGGAATTCTCTGTCCCACTTGATGCCCCGAAAAGAAAATGGAGGTAAAATATGAAACAAATCACCCCAAACAATTATGTTTGCCCAAAGGGACCTCTTGAAACATTTTCAAGGATAGGTAGGTCTCAGGGAGCTAGGGCTTGGCAGGGGCGTCAAGATTCTGGCAGGTAGCGTGTCTGAAGAGGGGATGGGAGTACCCTCCACGTTCAAACTTAGGATAGTATCTTTTCCATCAGTTGTTTCTCAGGTGTATCTTTTACAATAAATCAGTATTATGAGTGAACTATTTTTCCAGTATCTGTGAATGGTTGTGTAAAATTAGATCACCCAATAATTAACAGTGCTAGGGAGACACGTGGTATAAAAGGGATGTTTGCGTAGACGGAGGAGAGACCCAAGACACAAGTGGCATCAGAAGTATCTTAAGACTTTCCAGTTGATGGAAATGACAGGATCTGAAACTTAGCAGACAAAGTCACAATTGAATTAAATTGAATTGAATTGGGGAGATGTGCATTAAGGACTTCCTGTTTGCATCTCCCAAATACATGTATTGACACTCTAACAGTACAATGGCCCGGGGAGATAAATGAACGCAATGGGCTCACATTTTAGTGGGTCAGAGCCGGTAAGGAAGACTTGAAAACAAGGATTGGGAAAGATCATGCATCAGGTAAGGAGGGGCACTGAGAATTATTTCAGAAGCAGAGCCCTGGAGAGGAGCAGTGGTCTATGGGCTTTATCTAGTATCGGCACATACTCACTCCGTTTGTGTGGGCACATTCTTAAGTATTCTCAGGTAAGGAGCACGGCCCTGAGCATGCTCAATTAAGGTGCACGGCCCTGAGCATGCTCAGTTAAGGTGCACGGCCCTGAGCATGCTCAGTTAAGGTGCACGGCCCTGAGCATGCTCAGTTAAGGTG